>NW_006790426.1:377714-381140 GCF_000442215.2 Lipotes vexillifer | reverse complement strand
TACGCGGGCCTCTCACTGTTGTGGCCTCTCCCGTTGCGCAGCACAGGCTCCGGACGCGCAGGCTCAGCGGCCGTGGCTCACGGGCCCAGCCGCTCCGCGGCACGTGGGATCTTCCCAGACCGGGGCATGAACCCGTGTCCCCTGCATCGGCAGGCGGACTCTCAACCACTGCGCCACCAGGGAAGCCCCACGCAGACCAGTCTTGATCCATGTGGGACAGACCCACACAAGGGAACAGATACCAGGGGTGACTGGAGTTATCTTGTTGGCTGGGTACCATATGTCCCCAGGAACAACCTTTATCTGTGAGAAGTAGGAGTCACAGGATTAAATACTCCATTTTTGGTCTTTGGTGAGACAGTTCTCAGTTGTGCCCTCCAGAGTCCTTCAGACAGTCCCTGGTGGAATGAAGACCCAGTTGCCAACAGTAGTAACTACTACTGGCTTCCCGCTGTTCCCTACTAATCACCATGCTTCCTGGGTTCATCTACCAAAAAGCTACCTGCTCTCAAGCCCTCATCTCAGAAGCACGAGCTAAGACAGCAAGAAAGAAGCAAGAGTTGGGGAAACAAGCCCAGGGTTTGTACTTCCTCAGCCCATGCTCTTAGCCACCATGCTCTTTTGGTTCTGGGCTGCAAAAAAGGATTAGAAACACGTGCCTACTGTTCCTGCACACTGTCCCCCAAGAAGCCCCAGCAGAGAATCCCCAGTTCCTCACCTTGAGCATCGCAAGGAGCAGGGCTGCTGCTAACCCACAAGGTGCCTGATGCATATTTTTAAAAGCTACACCCTCCCCGTGCAGAAGCAGACCCTAGACTTGTGACTTGGCCAGTGGATGATGTCCTTGTGGGATGTTACCCTCCTCGGGTGACACAGCATCTGCCAGGTGCATGGCTTGGTGAGTGAAATATGGGCTGGTTTTAAACCACTCTGGGCTTTGCCAGCATATACCACCTTCCCTACTGGATGATGACAGGGATATTTCTGTTGGTCTCCCTGGAGACCAACATGGAGAGTGGGGAGTCCACATCTTCAATGGCTGACAGAGAATTTGACTATGCAAGCAAGAAAATTACATCACATGGAGGTTAAGTGATTTGCCCAAGATCACAAAGGCAGTTAATGGCAAAGTCCCGGAAGTCCAGCTGAGTGCAGGTAAGTCCCCCCAAAGGTAGAGGTGCTTTTCGTCTTTACAGCTCTGAGCTACTCTCGGACCTCTCATGACTTCTAAGCCATTCCCACACCCGATACCGGTCATCCTGCAAGGTCCTACAACTACGCTGTGACTGTCTCAGATTTATTACTAAAGCAATACTCTCTGTCACCTTCCCAGCACTCTGAAACTTTTCCCTGCTTTGTTTCAAATGGAATCTTCATTTTCTTCCCAATATCCATCCTCCTCCAGTTGTCTCAGCCCTGGTCCACAGGTCCTCTGAGTCAGTTATAGTCGTCCCATTTCTTGAGACACTAATAGTTTGGAGGACGGATATGACGTACTTCTGGCCAAAGATACCCTGGGGTCTTAGGGAAACACCCAGGAAAGTTTTTTTTCTTCACCCTCAGAAAAGAGACACATGGGAAGAGATGGCATTTGGACCATTTATTGTCACTTCTGAATGTAACACCTGATACTCGCACAATGACCCTGAAACAATGAAGATGGTCAGTTGGAAGACAAATGACAAAACAAAGGTGGAGAAGCAGGAAGAGGGGAAGAACGTGGATCTGTATCCTTACAATACGGAGATGAAGAATGAATCACCCCCTAACCACCCCGCCTACGGTCTTTACACTACACTATGAAGAAACGCATCTCCTATGGTTTGAGTCTATCTGAGTCATGGATTTCCGTTGCTTGTGGCCAAAGGGAGCTAATGAATTCACCACCTGAGCCACATCTGGATTCCCGCATACTGAGTTTTGTTTCCACTGGTCATACTGAGGCCAAGTACGCCATATATTCCGTAAGGACCAGGACTGTGTCTTCAACTTTATAGTCCCCACAGGACTGAGTGCAGGGCCTTGTTCACTGTAGCTCCTTAATAAATGGGACAAATGGGACAATTGGTATTTCACTTGTACTTCAAGGGAACTTTGGAAAGTGAAGTGAACCACAAGACCAATTTACTAGCTCTGTGTGGCCTCTGCAATGTCACTTCTGAGCCTCATTTTCCTCATCTGGAAAATGGGTGACAGTAAAGAATGGTGTTAAACACCCAAGAGGTGGAATAAACCAGGCTCAGGTTCAAATCCTGGCTCTGCAATATTCCAACACAGCAAGTTTCTTATGTCTCTGGGCCTCAGTTTCCTCATTTGTAGACTCAGACAATAAGGTTTCTCTCCAAACGTGGTAGTGAGGCTTAAATAAGATAGTATATTTAAGGTACTTAGTACTTTATATGCCACTACTTAATGCTCAGTTAATAAATCACCTGTGGGGTTATTGTGTGGATGTGGTAAAGTTGTTTTCACAATGTGTGACACATAGTAGGAGTGTAATACATCACTACAGGAGAAATTGCAGGTGTAAGTCTTGGCTGTGAGGCTGAGACAGACCAGCTCTTATTACCCCTTGGAACTGGGGGAAGTTGGCAGCTGAGCGTAGACCATGTAAGTATCTTTCACCTGTGGGAATTAAATATTGATTTCATTTTCACTTCATTAAGTCTCCTACTGATTTCAACCAGGCAGGGTGGAAGATGGCAATCACTAAACAGACACCCAATAAACATCAGGAAAGTTTGCTCTTCCTTCAGAATTGGGGCTTCATCCAGACTGTAAGAGCCCTTTGGTGAAGCCACATGGCTCGCTGGAGAGCCTGGCTTGCTCTTTTGGGTTAGGGGCACAGAGATGAATCAGCCATCACAGTTGCCCTCAAGGACCTGAAATCTTGTGGTCTCTTGATTTTAAAAAGCAGCCTATTCCCTAGGCTAAGGCCTTCGAGAATGTCTATAATTTTTCTTGTGACGTTAGAATTTGATACGCTAATGACAGGGCTAAGGAGAAGTACCAGGATCAAGAGTTTGATTAGACACTGAAGGTGGAGAGTCTGACCAATGTGTTAAGCAGACAGGTCAAAGTTTTTGGAGGTCCAGGGCACCACCATCGATGGTGGGTGAGGAACCAAGATATGGAACCTGAGGGAAGTCTGTCAAAAAGTCATGGTGCAAGAAAAGTGGGCCACATACATACAGTAAGAGTTTCTATAATGTTAATGACCCTGATCCCATGAGTCTGTTCCTGTGACTCTGTTCTAAGGAAAGAATCCTTGAGTTTATTGGGTTGGGTTGTGTCATTTCGTTCCTGGAGGGAGCTGTCAAGCATAGCCTTTCTCTATCCCATGAGGTGGTGGATCATGACACACACCCACCCAGCCATGGTAACTGGCCATAGCAAATGGACATGTGACTTTCAGCAGGGCAGAGG
>NW_006790426.1:369600-377587 GCF_000442215.2 Lipotes vexillifer | reverse complement strand
TGGACATGTGACTCTCAGCAGGACAGAGATGCCCTGTAAATCTCCCCACAACCAAACACACAACCTGGAGCTACACAGAGAAAGGCTTGTTTCCTCCCTTGTCAAGAGGTTGTAAAGCGGTCAGCCTGTAGCTACTAGTGATCAGGTCTGCAGCCTCAAAGAAGCTGGTCTAACCAATGAGAAGAGAGGAGATTAGGAACGGAGAGAAATATCCCCAGGATGATGGAGTCCCAGACTCCAGTAATTCTCAAGGGAGCTCATCGCTAGCTGTCCCACAGGTTCGTTACATGAGGCAATAAATCTACCTCTTTTTGCTTAAGGTATTTAAGATTCTCTTACTGGAGTAATAACACAGTAAATGCATAAAAAGTTTGAAGCACAAAGATATACCTTGCTGCAGATGCTTAGCTGGAGGTGGGGTTTTGGCATATCTTAAGATAACCTATAAGGCAACCATTAAAATTCTTTGTTTTTCTTATTAAAAACATAAGTACGTATATGCCAGGCACTGTGTGACACTCTATCAGCATGAGCTTATTTAAGCTTCACAACCACCCAGAGGTAGGGACAGCTCTGTTGTATTTTACAGAAAAGGAAACTGAGGCTACAGAGGACGGAACCTAGGTTATAAAGACAGTTAGTGACAGTCTACGTGGTGCTTAGAGTTTTTCAGATTTCCAGAGACCAGGCTCTAAACCTCTTGGCTATAGGGTTTAACAAAAACACGTAAGAGCAGATTATTATATAAAGTTAAATAAAACAGAATGGCAGAAGAGAAGATGACACATACAAAATAAAAATCATCATACAGGATATATATAACAAGCAGACTGGGGGGGAAATGCCACGATGCACATGGAGGTGGAATCACGAGTTATTTTAAAAGCATCCTTCTTTGTATTTTTTAGTTTCCCAGGATAAACATGGATTACAATTACCATGGGGAAACGTACTGGGGAAATAACCTGCTTTTTAGCTCTAAGGCAAAGCCTCTTTGTCAGTTCCAGTCTTGTGGTCAGAAGTGTGACTGATTTTATTCCACCTCCAGATCAGCACGGGAGCCACGAGTTAAAGTAACGCCCTACAGCACTGCAGATTTTCTTTATTCTCTTTGCCGCCACTGTCTTGCCCCTCCTTTTTGTATCCCTTCAACTCGAATCTGTGCTGGAGCACACTACCTGAAGTTTATGGAGAGACCCTGGAGGGCTGGAGGAGGGGGGTAAGCTTTGACAGAAGACAGAGGGTCTATTATCGGACGACGCCCACTGCTCATTCCTCCTCTTTTTCTGCTCCTGCCATGAATATCCTGTGTGACCTTCGTATCTGAATCATTTTCTTACCTTGACGTCACTTCTAGGCCAGCCCCACCATAGTAGCCCCAGCATCCCTCATCCAACCCCAATGCCTGTGTCAATTTACAAACAAACATTCTGTTGATTCAGGGACTGCTCTGCTTATTCATGCAATGGACACACAGGGCCCTAGTGAAGGTCTGATTTCCTCCTCATTCCTTTTTCCCCCTCCCTGCCTCAAGCCCCTGCACTTACACCTGATATTCTCAATCTCCAGTTCTGACTCATGTCACTGACTCCCCTTATGGTGCTTTGCCAAATCCCCAAAGTTAGACGAATGTGTAGATGGATGCCTAGCTAGTTGACTGGATAGATGGGTTCTTTAATTCAGAAGTGCCTCTTATGAACCAGAAGCTATGGTAAACATTCAATCAACAAACATTAGCTTAATACTACTCTGTTTTAGGAACTACACTACACACTGGAGATCTGTTTATTCACTGCGACAAGTATCGTGTGACCACTTGGAGCTAGGCACTGTACCAGAAACTGGAATACCTAGGATAAAAACTCTCGAACTTTAGTGTGTAAGAACTTTCTAAGACTCTTCTTAAAAATCCAGTTTTTCAGATTCCATTCCCCAAAGTTTCTGAGTCAGTTCACTTTGCCTGGGATCAGTCAACTGCATTTTGAATAATAATACCAGATGGTTCTGACACATGGCTCCTGGACTACCTCTGAGCAACAGTGAACAGCGATTCAGGGAATCATCTGAATTCACTTAAGGTCCAAGCTGAACTCCATCCAATCCTCTGGTGGTCTCAGTGGCCTCTGTTGGAGGGAGATGGGAGAAGAGAGGCTTTTCCAGAGCCACCTGGACCTATTTGCCTCAGAAAAGCATCAACCCTGAAACCCAGAACCCTCAGCTGACATACTACCCATAGTTAACCTCTTTATTTTTCTCCAAGTCAGGACATATTTCCTGGAACCTTTCCTCTCTCCATCACTGCATTTCCATGACTAATCCTTATCCTCTAACATCCAAATGATCCACCCACCTCCTAATGTGATAGTGACCCTGACAGACACAAAGGCAGAATTAAATGACATGCTTACCTAATCCTGTCTGTCTTTGAGATCCTGAAAAGTTCCTCTGCTTCCCAACATCTTTTTCTGATGGTACCAGTATCAGGAAAGCACTCCCCTGTGTTTTCCCAGATTTGCTTATTTCCCTCAAGTGTCAAGGGTGTGCACTGTAAAATGGCACATTTATGTAAGTGCTATTAGTTTCTGGTTTTTTATGCCCAGGATGGAATACAGCAGGGGTGCGCCCTGCTACCAGCTCAGAGATGCTTTGCTTGCCACTCTGCTCTTGTAAAGCCCAGTCCGGCCAAATGGAATGCACAGGACCAGCAGAACACTTCAGCAGTCTCTTAGGTTCTGTCTGTTACAGGCAACTAGGAGACTTGCTTAGTTGAGGGTCCAAGGTTTCATTAAGGATACAGAGAACAGGAGAGAGCTGGACAGTTTCACATTGGAAAAAATTCCTTCCATATGTGAAGTATTCCTTCCCCTTCTCTGACCTACCTTTTTGTTCAAAGGCACCGCAGGAAACAACTGATGACAAACACCTCATCATGGAGTCAAGGCGGAATAAGGGAAGAAAATGTGATAAAGAGGGAAAAAACCAAAAAACACGGGAGGATTAGTCAACTCAAGACTGCAAGGCACAGACAGCAGAAATCTATTTCTCACAGTTATGGAGCCTGGGAGGTCCAAGAGCAAATGGGTACTGGCCCATTTGCTTCCTGGTGAGAGCCCTCTTCCTGGCTTGCAGATGGCCGCCTTTATGTCGTGTCCTCACATGATAGAGAGAGAGAGCTCTGGTGTCTTTTCCTCTTCTTGTAAGGGCACTAATCCTATCACAAGGGCTCCACCCTCCAGATCTCATCTAAATCTAACTTCCTCCCCAAGGACCCATCTCCAAACACCATCACATTGGGGGGTTAGGACTTCAACCTATGAATTTTGGGGAGACGTGATCCAGTTCATAGCAGTGGGCTTCAGAGGCTGTTCTGCCATCTTCACCTTGTGACCTTGAGGAGTTACTTAAACTCTTTGCGAGACTTCTAGAAATCCAGAGAAAGGCAACTGAGAAGTAAAAGCATTCTGGAAGCCTTGGAAAGTTGCCAGAGATGTAACTCGAGGCAGGAATGTTTGGAAAGGAATTTTCTGGCTTCCAAGTGTGTGTGCATGCGTATCTGTGTGCACATACACACACGGCAGGGGGCGGCAAGAGGAGGGGCAGTAAAACGACCCTTGGGAGGTGAAGAGGATGGCAGATTTTTAGCACTGAAAAAGAAGAGCAGCTATAGATCTCCAGATGGAGACAGAGCAGCTGTAAGATAGTACACATGGGAACACAATGCCAGGGAGGTCTCAGGATCCTGGGAGAACTGGCAAAGTGGAGAAAGAAGCACAGGGATCTGCAATTGCTGTTCTTGGTCTGTTTCTACATTTCCGAGCCCTAGTCTTTTTTTCCCCAGTTGATTGCATCTGCACTTATAGAAGATATGCTACAGAATGATGTAAGAGTCAACTTTGGAGCTTCAAAAGGTAAGATCCAGTCACAATACTGTGGTTTGATAAGAAAGGTCCAGGTCCGTGCTACTCTCTCCCACTTTTCTTCAGGCTACATGAAGATCAGAAGCTACGGTCCAAGCCAAACCTTAGGAGGTCTATGGATCCCCAAAGTGGGCTGAAGCACAAGGGCAGGTGTAACCTCACGGGAGCTGCTTCCCCGAGTCAGCCCAAGGGGGAGTGAGATCCTGGGCTCACGCTCCAGCATCAGGAAGAGAACAAACGGTCTGTGCGGCACGTGGATGCAGCTGGGGCTCCGGAGGCTTCACCAGCTCCACTGACCAATGGCCTATCACGGAGCCTTAGATGATTTCACATGAAGAAAACTGGGAGCACACTCAGACCCACTGAGTTCCTAAGCGTAAAAAGTGGCTCAGGGGGCAACTCAGGGTTTTTTCTATTCTTAAGAGACAGAGCAGTGTCTCAGAGAGGCCAGACTGGAGTACATCCCATGGTGAGCTTCGTGACACGTGAACCCAGAGACAGGAAGAGGATCCCCTGTGGAGGGACAATGATCTAGAGCTGAGGCCACGCCAGCCACCCACGATGCCATGAGGGCACTGTCCATATGGCCAGTGGGAACCCAGGAAAAGGTGGGAGGAGGGTGAATGTGGTCAGCTTGACATCAGGTTCCAATCCCCCAGTGGAATGTCAAATTTATACATTTAAACTTATAAGTCCCAAAATAATTCCTTGCACATTTGAGTTTCTGGCCTCATATTTCCACCCACTTCAGCTGGACCATCATCCTATTATCCATGTGACTCTCCCAGCCCCTACTCCACTCATTAGGAAAAATAGAACCTGGCTCACAACCCATTAGCTACTCAGAATTTGGAGGGGTGGAGGTGTCAAAGGAACACAGAGACAACCCGGGATATACGAGGAAGGGGAACCTCTAAATGTTTAACACATCACAGGAGTGTGCAGCAAATACGTGAAAAGTAGAGTTACCTTCACAATTAAATGTAATGCTACGAGCTGACGGGAATATTTCTGATATCCCCCTCAGGAAAGCAGGCCATTTGGATGATTTCCCCCAGGGAATGGAACGTATTTTAAACGGGAATCTGAATGCTACAATTACAGCTCAGTTGTCTATGTAACAGCACCCTAAGCCTCAGACAAGGGCAAGGTATGAATTGGGCCTCAGGAAACATATTTTCCACACCCTGATCTCCCCTGAGAAATAGAAGGGGAAGAATCCGGAGAACGGAAACTTGCACTGGGGTCAGTCTCAGTTGATTCTGAGCTTTAGATGCATCTTATCTTAATGGACAAATGTTAAGAGTCCTAGGGTGGTGTTTTATCACATCCAGAGAGTATCTGAACTGGGGATATAAAGAAGACAGAATTTAAGAGAAGTAAGCGATGCAAGGAAGACCACAGGTCACGAGGATTAATAAAGGTAAGACCAGACACATACCTGGCAGACCACAAAAGTGGCTCCTTAAACCTGCTAATTCAGCAGGGAAATGCCTGCCTCCTTGTGATCTTGCCTTTCCTTCAGGGCTCTAGCAACCATGGATAATCAGATTACCAAACTCGTACGGGAATATGATGTTTCCCAAAGGTGGCCCATCGCACATGCTCTTTCTACAACATGACTGACATCTTCTCCCGCAAGAGATCTCTGTCCCCTCTTCTTCAGTGTGCGTAGGGGAAACGGATTGCTCCAGCCAACAGACTATGGCGGAAATGATGCTATGTTTTTTTCCAAGGCTGGGTCCTTGGACTATAGCTTCCACCTGTCTCTCTCAGTCTCACTCTTAGGATGCTTGCCCTTAGCAACCAGCAACCACACTGTGAGGAAGCACAACCTAGCCTACAGAGAGATGATATGGGTAGGCCCATGTGGAGTAGAACTGAGGCCCCCAGCCAACAGCCAGCATCAAACAAGAGCCAGTATCAAACAACAGCCAAGCGAGTGAATGAATCTTCAGAAGATTCCAGTGCCCAGGCTTTGCGCTGCCCCAGCTGATGCAAAGTGGAACAGAGCTGAGCTCTCCCCACAAAACTCTGCCCAAATTACAGATTCATGAGCAAAATAAATGTATCTTGTTTTGAGCCATTACGTTTCAGAGTAATTTTTTAATACTGCTTCTAGTTAACTTACTGATGAATAGGTCTCAGGTGCTGCTATGGACTGTATTGTACCCACCCCCCGCCCAAACACCCCCAGAATTCATACACTGAAGCTCCAACCCCCAACACGATGATCTCTGGAGATGCGACCTTTGGGAGATAATTAGGGTTCGATGAGGTCATGAGGGTTGAGCCCTCGTAATGGAATTAGTACGTTTATAAGAAGAAGAGAGCAACAGTAGAGCTCTCTCTTTGCCATGTGAGGACACAGCATGAAGGTGGCCATCTGCAAGCTAGGGAGAGAGCTCTCACCAGGCAGTGAATGGACCAGCTCCTTGACCTAGAGCTTCCCAGCTTCCCAAACTGGAAGATATACATTGCTTTTGTTTAAGCCACCCAATTCTATGGTATTCTGTTATGGCAGCCCAAGCCAACAAGTGCAGGCACCTGCTACTACTCAGGCACAAAATGGTAACTTGATCCCTGAATAATCCAGAAATGATCCTAGTTTTGCTTCATTGGTAACGTGGAGTTATCTATGACCCCTCTGACCTCTGTTCCTTCTGCCCCAATTAATCAGGAGTAAATGAATACTATTCACATCAGAAGCCCCATATAACAACAAAGGTTCTATACCTAGACTATGTTACAGATAAACATATTGATTTTTCACAAGCAATATAATGGCTAAATTATAGTAAATTCGTTTTACTAGTGCAAGTAAACACTCTCAAGATTACTGAGAAGCAACTTGGTTTCATCAAGAGTAGTGCACTTACAGTTAGAAAAAATGGGTTGAAATACTCTCAGTGTCATTTTCTAGCTGATCAAGTCACTTAATTTCTCTGGACCTCAGTCTCCTCAGTTGCAGACTGGGTTGAGAATAATGTCTCCTTAGCAAAGCTCCTGTGAAGATTTAATTAAGTGGGATAATAGAGGGACAAGTGCTCAAAATTATTACCTGAGAGTTATTTCAAAAGATTTTTTAAGGAAAGGACTAATGTTAAAAGTAGCCAGCCAAATCTTAACATTAATCAGAGGTCTAAGTTTTCACTAAGGAAAATTAAGGACTTATTTCGTCAACCTATGTTCAGAGGTATTACGTGAAACTTACTTTCCATGTACTGATAACCATCTTACTGATTTCTATGTAAGAGGCTATTATTTTAACTCCCCCTGGCTTCTCAGAGTTTGATGGGCTGATGTTAGGCTTTTCACCAAAACATAAGCTATAGTAAACCAGGGCTGGCAGCTGCAGTATTATAATTTTGACGTTTGAAAAATCCAGCTGGTTCAGAGGTATTTTTCGTAGCATTTTAATGTCAGTGAGTTAATAGCTTAGCGACAGAAACCAGGTGAAATCAGTAAGAGCAGTCTTAGATATGGACTCTTTTCCTAGGAAGAGAGAACACTGCACCTTTCTATACTCTTGTTTGAAGCCGATCGTAGCTGAATGACATAAGGCGATGAGGAGCTCTCTAGCTATGCCAGGCAGAACGAGGAAGCTGTTTCCATGATGCTTTCTGATGCACTTTCCATGGGAGCCACCAAATGGCATGAACTTGGAGCTACCTCCATCCTGGGTTCGATGTTTGCAAAACTTTCGTTGGCATAGTTCAAATTCCCTAGCCCCCTGGAAATGCTGCCAAGGCCTTGGCAGTAGAAAACACTGAGGCCCTGGTGGAGAGAGGACCACATCACAGCTGTCCTCTCCTGGGGCTTAGCTGCTAGGGGCCACCTGAAATCTGCACTTTGGGCAGCAGCTCAGATCCCACCTCTGCCACATGGGTACTTCACTTACAACTTCGGGATAAAAGAAATTCTGAATTATTCAACCGTTATGTAGATGAATTAGGATAATCCGGGCAAAATGCGAATGACTGCGCCACATGAGCCCTAAAAAGAACCAGCAGGGGCTTCCCTGGTGGCGCGGTGGTTGAGAGTCCGCCTGCCGATGCAGGGGACACGGG
>NW_006790426.1:364807-368641 GCF_000442215.2 Lipotes vexillifer | reverse complement strand
CCCACATGCCGCGGAGCGGCTGGGCCCGTGAGCCATGGCCGCTGAGCCTGCGCGTCCGGAGCCTGTGCTCTGCAACGGGAGAGGCCACACCAGTGAGAGGCCCGCGTACCGCAAAAAAAAGAACCCGCACCTCGTCTCAATAAGTAATAACTACTGTTATAACAATCCTATCAAACATTTCCTAATTTAGGCAAATAACATTTATCCTTCATTTCATCAGTATTTATTAATGTTTCATAACTTTGTGTAAAGCGAGGACAAAGCAACTACTGTACAATTAAAACAAAACAAACAAGAACAACGAAACACCTCTGGACTTCCACCTCAAAATATTGCCAACAGGAAAGGAAAGAACACAGCTGGAGTCTCAGCGTGATTCATGCAGGCCGGGCTAGTCGACTGTCTCTCCTCTCGTCAGACCCTTTGTCCGTGATGCCAGGAGAGTTAGAGAGATAAAGCTGCCATGGCCCCGCCTGTAAACGGAATTGTGGATGGGATCAGTGTACTCCAGGGAAGCTGGCAGCAGAGAGACTGGTATGCTAGGTGGTGGGAGGTGGAGGGGGTCTGCACAGAGGAGCCTCCCAGGAACCTGGAATTAAGGTTCTCCTATAAAAACACCTGTTTGATTCCCACAGAGATTCACAAGGTCATCTCAAGGCAAATAACAAGGTGCAAAATCTAGCAGAATTAGATTAAACCTGCGTGAAAAAATGTTGAAATGCCGTGTCACTAAGGAGGACCACGGAAACAGAGAAAGAGTCACATTTCTGAGGTAGATGTCGGCAACGCCCATCGAAGAACTTGCAAGTGCCTCACGAGTACACATCCCCATCGTGGCACAGATCCATCAGGGGCCGGTGCCTGGATGCTACCCAGCCTCCAGCTCTTCTCCCAGTAACTTGGGTAATTTGGTTTCCCCTTCGATTATTTTAGGAATCAACTGCTCTGGTCACATAACTTGAATGAAGCTACTCCTGACAACTTCATTTCTCTTTCCAAATGAAGGAAATAAGCATCTGCGTTCTCTCTTTTTTCTTTTTCTTGGTACGCGGGCCTCTCACTGTTGTGGCCTCTCCCGTTGCGGAGCACAGGCTCCGGACGCGCAGGCTCAGCGGCCATGGCTCACGGGCCCAGCCGCTCCGCGGCATGTGGGATCTTCCCAGACCGGGGCACGAACCCGTGGCCCCTGCATCGGCAGGCGGACTCTCAACCACTGCGCCACCAGGGAAGCCCCAGCATCTACTTTCTACATCAGCCTCATGCAAGGGTCACTGCTCCCTAGTTTTTGCAACAAGAGACATCCAGCCCTAGTTCAGTAGATCTTGGACATGAGAAAGCCCGAGGTCACGGCCTTTCAAGGCTGAGAATCTAACCCTTTGTCGTAGCTAAGCCACTGATTACTTGTTGCTACGACCTAAGAGCACCATGAGAGTTCTCCTTCATAAGGCTGGGGAATTTTCGTGGAGGATATCTATCACAGGTAGGTAATGCTCGAGTCTCCCCTTTGATGCTAGTTTTTTAAAATATTGGCAAGTTTAATGTTGTAGTTTTATTTTACCATTTAATGCCTTAAAATTACAGGCAAAAAGTTACAACAGTGGTTCTCAAAGGGATGATTTTCACCCCCCAGGGGACATGTGACAATGTCTGGAGGTATATTTGTTGTCAGGAATATGGAGGAAGGGGTACCACTGACATCTAGTGAGGAGAGGCCAGGGATGCTGCTAAACCTCCTACCATGCACAGGACAGCCCCCCTCACCAACCTCTTCCCCCTCCTCAAAACACACATCAACAATTATCTTTTGCTCAGGATGTCATAGGCCTGAAACCGAGAAACCATTAGTTAAGAGAAAATGCGTTTCTTTCTTCCTCTCTTCCTAACAGTGCTCTTGTGTTTCAGAAAAACAGAAACTAACATCTCCGGGGCAATTTGCAAGGGTAGTAAGTGCTTTCACGTGTATTCTTAAGAATCACGAGGCCCCTTGAGGTATTTGTCAGTATTCCCATTTTACACGTGGGGACAGTGAGGGTCAGAAAGGTTGAAGAACTTGCCTGATGTCACACAAGAACAAAATTCAAACCCAGATTGGTTTGATACACTATATATCTTCTGCGAATTGAGATTCCTAATTAGAAATCAGGAAAAAAAAATCCAGCTAACTACCAAACACCAATTAAGTTTTAGAGGTATTAAAATATGAGCAAAGTTTCACTGAAAAGGGCTCTAGAGAATGAAATCAAGTGCTCGTGTATTACGGAAAGTATTCCATTGGGATACAGTGGGAAAAGGGTCACGATGCCTCCTTCAATCATGGTTCATACTTAAGAGCAAAGTCAGGCTCACCCTGGACTTGGATTGTACCATGCCATGATGTGTGTTAATTATTACATTCTGCAAGTGAGATGGCCCGATAGTTCTGACAAGGGAGTCCTGGGGGCAGTGCCCAAGAGCTTCAGGGATTCTGATTCAGTAGGAATCTGCAGTATTAACAAGCACTTCAGGTAGTTCTACTGCAGGAATTCTTTATAATTACTGCTTTAAGCCAACCCATACTGAGCGTCTCCTAGAGTGAGCCTCTGTCTCCAGCTTCTTATTTTTGTCCTTCCGTGGGATTTTTCAATAGGACAACTACTTATTTTTGTATGTAGTGTACTCCAATTATTTCTTGAAAGAAAAGGGACAAGAAGATAATTAAAATTTAGTTGGTTGCAACTACAGATTATCATATTAAGTGAAGTAAGTCAGAAAGAGAAAGACAAATACCATATGATATCACTTATATGTGGAGTCTAAAATATGACACAAATGAACTTATCTACAAAAGAAAAACAGACTCACAGACGTAGAGAACAGACTTGTGGTTGCCAAGGGGGAGGGGGGTGGAGGAGGGATGGAGTGGGAGTTTGGGGTTGGTAGATGCAAACTATTACATACAGAATGCATAAACAACAGGGTCTTACTGTACAGCACACGGAACTATATTCAATATCCTGGGATAAATCATAATGGAAAAGAATATTTAAAAAGTATGTATGTGTATAACTGAGTCGCTTTGCTGCACAGCAGAAATTAACACAATACTGTAAATCAACTATCCTTCAATAAGATAAATAAATATTTTATAATCTTAATAAAAACTGTATTAGCAGCTGCCATCCTTGACTTCAAACTACACGCCGGAGTTTCCTCTAGAAGCTTCATTTGCAGTAACTCATTAAGACTCACCCCAGGCACTATTACTACCCCCATTTTACAGCTGGTTAAATGGATTAAGAGAGTCCCTCAAGGTGCATGGTTAGTAGTGAAGAGCTGAGTGTGGCTCTTCACTGAAATGAATTATTGCGGGGGCTAGCTGAAAGATAATTGTAAATATGCAAATGACCACAGACAGGAAGGACGAAGTGCAGTAAAGGGAAAACCTGCTTTGCCCCTGGCAGCGCAGAGAAGCAGAAGAGAACACCCAGGGCAGGGATCGGGCGAGAGGTGGCCTTTAGGAGTGCCTTGACGATTCAGTTGGTCTCTCCTTGCTCAGTCATGGAAGGGAGTGTAATTTTTCCCTCCGAAAGGAAGTGTTAAACAATTTGTGAATCTGGCTGCAGGGTATGTGGGCATCCATTTCACTATTCTTAAGGAAGACACAGCCCAGGAGGTAGAAGCTGGACGAGAGGCAAGAAAGCTTTGGGTACTGAACAAGCAATTTTAATTTGGTGGCCATTGGAGGAGGGAGTGGTGCTTGTTTCTGTGGGTTTTTTTTTTTTTTTTTTTTTTTTTTTTTTTTTTTTTCACTGTTGTGGCCTCTCCCGTTGTGGAGCACAGGCTCTGGACGCGCAG
>NW_006790426.1:324488-364765 GCF_000442215.2 Lipotes vexillifer | reverse complement strand
CCTCCCGGACCGGGGCACGAACCCGTGTCCCCTGCATCGGCAGGCGGACTCTCAACCACTGCGCCACCAGGGAAGCTCCGTTTCTGTGGTTTTTAATCCATGTGGTAATAACTATTCTGAGTGCTCATTCCTTTTACGTAAAACACCAGGAGGGAGGTGAGAACATGCAAATCCATGATACCGCAGACTGCACGGTCCTAATGGAAACACCATTTTGCAGACTTTATAGGTAATCTGTTTTCTGGGCAACAACCTTCTTAGGCTGAATTCTCGAATGGCTTCCCTGCAATACGCATAGATATTGAAAGCAATTCCCTACTCCCTGGACTCATTTATTTTCTCCAGGTACTGCCTGGCAGCCATCTGTAACTGTAAACAATAGTTCCATTTGGGAAAATTAAAACTGACTTTCTGTTCTGCTCAAAACACTTAGTTAGTATTCCCGCCTGTGCCACACTGATGAATTTTTGAAACACGGTGACCACAGCTAGTGTCTGGGAGGCGGAAGGACGGCCCCGGAGTCCAGACTGGCCAGTCCCATGCCTCCCCATCCTGTCTCTTCTCCTTCCTCCCCAGGAACGTCTATCTCAGCTTCTGTTCCTCAGAGCACAGTTGCTAGGGCCTCTCCCAAGCGGGCTCCAGGTTGGGTAAAAATGTTGTCCACGGCATCAACGGAGGGCTTTTTAAGAGAAATGAACTTCATTTCATACTCTTGACTTGAAGGAAGAATGCCCACCAACACTCCTACACCCAATCCCTCATATTCCCGAAAGACTGCTTATCTCCAAACACAAAACAAAAACATAAATACCACCACCCATACCTACTTCCTCCAAAAAAAAGATTCTTAAAAAAAAAAGCTCTCTTCCTCTGGAAGCAAGAAATAAGGAAAGTAAAGGTTGAGTCACAACACACTCATGTCAAGGCCATGGGAGAATGCCAGATATTTTACATCATTACATACAACACACACACACACACACACACACACACACACACACACACACACAGAGTCATTTTCTCTAACGCCTGCATATGGGCTCTATAGAACGTGCATTTCTTTCAGAGAAGCTTTGACCCTTACACTGGAAGGTAATTACCAACTTCTTTTCTTTCTATCACATTTAACATTTTAAATAAAAGTGAATTTCACATTTTTCAGGCTTGGAAATGACCTACATCTCCTATCTTGTTTAACACGAGCCTCTCACAACGGATAAAACTAAAATGTTTTTTGCACTGAGACCTGTTGCTCATAAGCCTTTCCATGGTCACTGACTGAAGCTTTTTAATTTCCTGGCAATGCCTCCTAAGGGCAAAGGCTGGACACACACTGAAGACAGGGGGCCAAGAAGTCCAATGCTTCCCAGTCTCCCCTCCTTTCACCTCTCAGGACAAGCGCTGATGCCTCTGTGGTCTCATTTAGACATCTTCAGTTTAGCTCCATTCAAAGGTGATGGAAAGCAGTTCTGACACTTGGTTGAGAAAATCAAAAGATATCTTTAAAAATAAAGTCAGTGCCTCCCCTGGTGCTGGGCTACTTTGCCATGAGATGGTGCATCACCAGGTATGATCAGCTTGAACAAAACGCAGCTGAAGAAATGGAAGTTGAAACTTGGGATGAATGGGAACACACTCCAAGTTGAGGAGTCCACTCAATGACAAGAGGCCACTGGGTCAGGTGTGTACACCCACCACTGCTCAGCAGCCTCCGAATGTGACCAGGTAGCAAACAGCTTCTGCTTATCTTTGGAAGAAGGCGGCAACAGGCTCAGCTATGATTGTATCTTGGCATCACTGTTCCAAGTACTGAACGTCTGCTCTTTTTGCTAAGTTTCCATATGATGGGGATATTAATCAAGGTTCCCTCCACCCTCATCCCTATAGTCATGGGGTGGGCATGTACACTAAGCCACACTATTCAGCCTCCCTTTTTCTGGAATTTGAGATCTGAGCTGAACAGAGATGGGGGTGAACAGGTTTCCTCTGATGGTGGCACCACAAGTGCCAGTCTCCGCCTTTCTGCTACCTAGACTCCTAACAGTATCCTGGTTTCTGAATTCCCTAAGCTCTGATTGCCTGGCTTGAATTCCATGAGCTAACTTAGGAATCGGCTCACTTCTTCTGTAAAGGACCAGGTAATGAACATTTTAAGCTTTGCCGGCCAGACAGTCTCAGTCACCACTACTCCGCTCTGCCATCACAATGCAAATGTAGCCCCAGAAAACCCATAAACAAAAGGCGTGGCTGTGTCACGACAAGACTTTATTTAGGGACACTCAAATTTGAATTGCATGTAGCTGTCACATGTCAGGAAATATTGCTCTTGTTTTGATTTTTTTCAATGATTTGCAAATGTAAAAACTATCCTTAGCTTGTGGGCTATACAAAAACAGGCGGCAGGACTGACTTGACCTGACCCCTATCTCCCCCTGGGCTAAGGCATCTCTCTCTGGTAACTTCCTATATTCTACCTAATCTAAATGCAGTCAGTTTCTCTTGCCTGAAAGGGAAGAAATCTGACTCTAATGTGCACTGAATTTATCTGTATCTAAAGGACATTGGCTACAAGGTTCCCCAGTGAACACTATTCAGTTCCTTATTTGTTCATTCATGCATTCAATCTGTGTTGAGCAATCTTGCAATATTGTGGGACTCCCTTATTACTGGGTACCCTTGGAGTTTTTAACTCTCAAAGTGGTCCACACAGAGCCTCCAGCAATAAGGAAATTACAGTCCAGCTTTTTTTTACCTTGGCCCTTGTTCCTCAGCTGTTTCTGCTCCTGAATCTCTACTCAGATAAATTGTTCTGTGTTTGCCTGTCTTTCCAGTCTTGGAGCCAGTGTCTTGCCCTGTGTCTGCCCCTCTTACAAATCCAGGAAGAGTTGTTTTATGCTCCAGGGACCATATGTAGCAGGCACTGAGAATACAGCCATAATTCAGGCCAACACCATCCTGCCTTCCTAAGGGAGCTTTCTACACAACAGGCATGGATGAAACTGATGGGAAACAAAGGCAGGGATTTAAATTATCGCCTGTGGTTGCACAGGACACTCTCTGGGGAGACTGGATGTTCGAAAGGCATGTTCAGAGGGGGGAAAAAAAATTATAAAGTTCAAGATGGTAAGAGAGGGCGCAGATGATTGAGCTCCTAAATGATCCTTCTAGAAAGAAAAACAAGGTAAGGTCTACCAAAAGGGGAATGTGAAACTCTAGTGAGAAGGAAGAGAAATAAACAGTCAAAATCTCAAAAGTCAATGTAAACAAGATGCATTTGATAGGACATTTTTATTAATTAAAAAAAGAAACAGTAAATAATAGAGATGACACTGGCTTAACTTTCATAGCTTGCCTGATGGGGACGGAATCACATATATAAAAGGGATCTTATCTAACTCTCTTCTGCCAAGATATGTAATTAAACAAGCAGAACCAAGGTTTTGGCCTTTCAAGTCCTTATTGATGATTCCATATCCTTCCTCTTCTGTGTTCTTTTTTTATCCCCTGATACTTAGGTTTGGGAGAGTCTTCTTAATATTAAAGACAATCTCTCCAGCTGAAAATACAAGCCCGGCCCCACTTGTCACGTACTCAGAGGAAATGAATTGTGCTTGCCTTTTCTATCAAGCCTTTCTGAAGTGCTACTAAAGAAAGACTACTGCTAGGTTGACCTTAAGACCGTCATTCTCTGGGCTTAATTAACTTGGGTGAATATACTTGTTCCCAGATGGATTATAGTCGAAGTCCATTATGAAGTGGCTTATGAGAGCACAGGTTGGATCTCCCTAATATGGGACTGAGAGGTCCAAAGCACTTCCTCTGTCAGTCGTGGCACGCCAATGCAGATATACCATCAAGTGGAACACATGCTGAACACATGGCAAGAGCTCAATAAGTGCATGGCAAGTAAGTGAAAATATTCTGAGCTGACTCTTATATGACATTATTGCTACTTTCCCAAGGATTTTGTAAATTCTCAACTTCTGGTTTCATTTTCCTCTCTATTCTTCTAAGAGGAAATGCCCTATGAACCACTTTTCCATAACAACTTTTCAATCTACTAATATGAAAACTGACCAAACACAGATGGCTAAGAATACCCTTAGAAATACATTCCCAGCTCACCACGGTATTGCTCATTAACAAAAGTAAACAGCTTTAAGAAAATCATTTCTGAGAATTTAAGTGTACCATAAACAAACTGACCCCCTTTTACATATATATACATGTGTGTATGTATGTGCACATATATACATGCGTATAAATGATACACTAATATTGTTGAGTGGACAAATATTTGTTAAACACATTTTTTGTGTTCACATTTAAATATAAGGATAAAACACCATTTGAGGGTAACATCTAAAGAAATGTAACTTTGTGGAACAGATCTGTGTTTTCTCCCCAGTATCTCAACTGTTATTTATCACTCCTTAGTTTAATCCTCACTTTCTTTCTGTATTTCCCACAGGGCATATTATAAATTTGATTTCTATTTCTACTGCTATTTTATCACTCAAAGGCTAGCCGACATATTCTGGTTTTGACAGTCTCACTACAGCTATATCCCTCACCACCTCCATTCACTGCATTGACTAGCATTAATTACTTGAGTATTTACTTAATTAAGTATAAGAAATTAGTAAGGAATTACTTAAGTATCTGAAAAGGAAACACTGCAGACCAGGGCTTTGAGCACCTAGACATTCAAAATACCACTTTGGTTTTTAATACTCTAGGTAAGGATATAATACATATGGTCTTTTTCTGCTCTCAGATACTACAGATCTACTCTTGGAATGAGGATATGGCAAGAGGAGTGATTTCTCAAATTAAAAATCAAGGTACTATTATCAGAAGAAGGCAAATAGGTGTTGAGTAATGCTAACGAGGAATTATATCTTTTTTTTTCAACCAGAGAGAGAAATATGTTAGAAACTCTATCTTCTTTAAAATAAAACTGAACCCTACATTATACACTATGAATTCTTTTATTAAAAAAAAATACTCAGAAGTCTGAAGATAAGCAATATTTTCAAGCATCAGAACAAACCAGAATAATCTAGTGTTTTCTCAGTTGTAATTATCTATCGAGCAATAGTCAATTCAGGTTTATTCCATCTGTCCTGAGTATGTAAAGTTAGCGGAATCAGTTCCGCTAAGAGAGGACGTGGCCTCAGCTTTTATCCGCTGATAGGTTAATTGGCTTCCATTAGCTTGCACACCTTATCAGAACCATGGTTGTCCCTTTACTCTGACAAATCTTTGGAATAGAGCCACAGCTGTCCCAGAAGCAGCTTGCCCTACAATACATCTGCTCGTACATCTCAATGTGGTAATACAAATTCTCTATGTGTCCAAAGTCAAAAGATGTGTTTGGTGTTTACTGACCCCAGCAGCTGTGCCCCAACCAGATGTTCCCTGCTGAGCCTTCTACTGTGGTTCCTGCTTCCAAGTCCTCTAGACTGGACTGTTTCCTGCCTCTTTCCAAGCCTGGTTCTCCAACTTCAGAAGAGAAAATGCCATTTAATTCCCTTTTGCTTCAACTAACCAGAGTCCATTTCTGCTGCTTATGATAAAATGTTCCTAGCTGCAAACCATTTATTCAACTAATATTTTTTAAATGCCCGCAATCTGTGTGGCACTTGTGATTCAATGATGGGCAAACGTCAGGTCTCTCCTCATAGGAGCTCACAGCCTAGAAGAGGTGATTATAAAAATGGCAATGATGGGCTTCCCTGGTGGCGCAGTGGTTGAGAGTCCACCTGCCAATGCAGGGGACACGGGTTCGCGCCCCGGGTCCGGGAGGATCCCACATGCCGCGGAGCAGCTGGGCCCGTGAGCCATGGCCGCTAAGCCTGCGCGTCCGGAGCCTGTGCTCCCCAACGGGAGAGGCCACAACAGTGAGAGGCCCGCGTACCGCAAAACAAACAAACAAACAAAACCAAAACACGGCAATGAGGCCTGTCTGATAAAAGACAGGGGGCATGGGAAGGGTGCTGTGTCCCTCTGGATACAGTGATGGAGAGGTGACCCTCTGGGTGTTATTATAGAGCTCAGGTCCAACTACAGAAAAGGAGGGAGCCATTTGAAGACCTGGGGCAAGAAGAATCCATACAGAGGGAAGACCAATTCAAAGACAGGAGGACAGAACTTGGCAATCTCTAGGAGAGAGGTTGAACTGGCTGATCCAGTCAATGGACTCTGGTCTCTCCTTATCTGCCCTTCCAATCACCTGGGGCTATAAAATCCCTGCGGGCCAAACCCGCTCCCCAAAATGTTACCTCCTTTCTCTAAAATTATTTTAACACAATATTTTTGTTTATTCTCAACTTGTTTGATACATTTGAGGCTTGTTTCTCAATAAAATTATAAGCCCTTTCAGAGCTGGAGAGATGTCAGACACTCTGTTTATATCCCCACACATTATGGTCACGGTAGATGTCCCATAAAAGTGCAGCAATTGAGATGCCAAGTGCCCAGCAAGACCAGATTATTGTTAGTCTGTCACCATGCGTGGCAATGATGCTGTAAAGATGTTGCAGTGTTTCTCTCCAAGGGCTGACTTATCTCTGCATTCATTAATTAAAGCAATTAGGATGGAGATTCTTTATACATCCAGTCTAGCCCGGAAAAGCTGACAGTTCAACTGGATTCATCAGCTAGGTCCCTAAAGTTACAAGATCCTAGAATTGGCAATTGACCTAAAAAGATTTAGCAAACAATGACAAACACACAGACCCTTCCAATCCCAGCTAACACACAGAAATAATCATCTTTAATACACTGCGTTAGGGGGGACCTTCAAGATGGCAGAGGAGTAAGACATGGAGATCACCTTATTCCCCAAAAATGTATCAAAAATACATCTACATGTGGAACAATTTCTACAGAACATCTACTGAACGCTGGCAGAAGACCTCAGATTTCCCAAAAGGCAAGAAAACCCCCACATACCTGGGTAGGGCAAAAGAAAAAAGAAAAAAGAAAAAACAGAGACAAAAAATTAGGGATGGGACCCACATCTCTGGGAGGGAGCTGTGAAGGAGGAAAAGTTTCCACACAAGAAAGCCCCTTCACTGGTGGAAACGGGAGGTGGGCAGGGGGAAGCTTCAGAGCCACGAAGGAGAGCACAGCAACAGCGTTGCAGAGGGCAAAGTGGGAGATTCCCGCACAGAGGATCGGTGCCGACCAGCACTCACCAGCCCGAGAGGCTTGTCTGCTCCCCCGCCGGGGTGGGAGGGGGCTGGGAGCTGAGGCTTGGGCTTTGGAGGTCAGACCTCAGGGAGAGGACTGGGGTTGGCTGCATGAAGACAGCCTGAGGGGGCTAGTGCACCAAAGCTAGCTGGGAGGGAGTCCGGGAAAAAGTTTGGACCTGCCGAAGAGGCAAGAGACCATTGTTTCAGGGTGCGTGAGGAGAGGGGATTCCTTCCCCGTGTGCCCACAGAAGGCACAGTACCGCCTAAGCGAGCTCCAGAGATGGGCGCAAGCTGTGGCTGTCAGCTCTGAGCCCAGAGATGGGCATGAAGAATTACGCCGATGCTGCCGCCATCAAGAAGCCTGTGTGTAAGCACAGGTCACTACCACACCTCCCCTCCCGGAGGCCTGTGCAGCCCGTCACTGCCAGGGTCCCGTGATCCAGGGACAACCTCCCTGGGAGACCACATGGCGTGCCTCAGGCTGTTGCAAGGTCATGTCAGCCTCTGCTGCCGCTGGCTCGCCCCACATTCCAATTTGACTGCTGTACCCCTCCTTCCCGCTGGTCTGAGTGAGTAGGAGTCCCCTAATCAGCTGCTGCTTTAGCCGCCTCCTGTCTGGGCAGGGAACAGATGCCTGAGGGCGACCTACACGCAGAGGTGGAGACAAAAGCAAAGCTGAACCCCAGGAGCTGTGAGAACAAAGAAGAGAAAGGGAAATTTGTCTCCCTGCAGCCTCAGGAGCAGCGGATTAAATCCCCACAATCAACCTGATGAACTCTGCATCTGTGGAATACCTGAATGGAAAGCGAATCGTCCCCAAATGGAGGTGGTGGACTTTGGGAGCAACTGCAGACTAGGGGTTTGCTTTCTGTGACTCATTTGTTTCTGATTTTTCTGTTTAACTCACTTTAGTTTTTAGCACTTGGTATCACTGGTAGATTTGTTTATTGGTTTGGTTGCTGTCTTTTTTATAATTATTTTTTTATTTTAATAATTAAAAAAAATTTTCTTTCCTTTCTTTTTTTTCTCCCTTTTCTTCTGAGCCGTGTGGCTGACGGGGTCTTGGTGCTCCGGCCAGGTGTCAGGCCTGAGCCTCTGAGGTAGGAGCACCGAGTTCAGGATACTGGATGACCAGAGGCCTCCCGGCTCCAGGTAATAGCAGACGGCGAGGGCTCTCCCAGAGATCCCCATCTCAATGCTAAGACCCAGCTCCACACCACAGCCAGCAAGCACCAGTGCTGACGCCCCATACCAGACAACCAGCAAGACAGGAACACAACCCCACCCATTAGCAGAGAGGCTGCTGAAAATCATACTAACTTCACAGACACACCAAAACACACCACCAGATGCAGCCCTGACCACCAGAAAGACAAGATCCAGCCCCACCCACCAGAACACAGGCACCAGTCCCCTCCACCAGGAAGCCTACACAAGCCGCTGAACCAACCTCATCCACTGGGGACAGACACCAAAAACAACGGGAACTACGAACCTGCAGCCTGCAAAACGGAGACCCCAAACCCAGTAAGTTAAACAAAATGAGAAGACAGAGAAATATGCAACAGATGAAGGAGCAAGGTAAAAACCCACCAGACCAAGCAAACAGAGGAAATAGGCAGTCTACCTGAAAAAGAATTCAGAGTAATGATGGTAAAGATGGTCCAACATCTTGGAAATACAACGGAGAAAATACAAGAAATGTTTAACGAGGACCAAGAAGAACTAAGGAGCAAACAAACAGTGATGAACAACACAATAAATGAACTTAACAATTCTCTAGAAGGAATCAATAGCAGAGTAACTGAAGCAGAGGAACGGAAAAGTGACCTGGAAGACAAAATAGTGGAAATAACTAAAGCAAAGCAGAATAAAGGAAAAAATGAAAAGAAATGAGGACAGTCTCAGAGACCTCTAGGACAACATTAAATGAACCAACACTTGAATTACAGGGGTCCCAAAAGAAGAAGAGAAAAAGAGAGGGACCGAGAAAATATCTGAAGAGATTACAGTTGAAAACTTCCCTAATATGGGAAAAGAAATAGTCAATCAAGTCCAGGAAACACAGAGAGTCCAATACAGGATAAATCCAAGGAGAAACATGTCAAGACATATATTAAGCAAACTGCCAAAAATATTAAAGAAGAAATATTAAAAGCAGCATGTGAAAAACAACAAATAACATACAAGGGAATCCCCATAAGGTTAAGAGCTGATCCTTCAGCAGAAACTCTGCAAGGCAGAAGGGAGTGGCAGGATATACTTAAAGTGATGAAAGGGAAAAAACCTACAACCAAGATCACTCTACCCAGCAAGGATGTTATTCAGATTTGACGGAGAAATTAAAACATTTACAGACAAGCAAAAGCTGAGAGAATTCAGCACCACCAAATGAGCTTTACAACAAATGCTAAAGGATATTCTCTAGGCAGGAAACACAGGAGAAGGAAAAGACCTATGAAAACAAACCCAAAACAATTAAGAAAGTGGTAATAGGAACACACATATCAATAATTACCTTAAATGTAAATGGATTAAATGCTCCAACCAAAAGACACAGACTGGCTGAATGGATACAAAAACAAGACCCGTATATATGCTGTCTACAAGAGACCCACTGCAGACCTAGGGACACATAAAGACTGAAAGCGAGAGGATGGAAAAAGATATTCCACGCAAATGGAAATCAAAAAAGCTGGAGTAGCAATTCTCATAACAGACAAAATAAACTTTAAAACAGAGGCTATTACGAGAGACAAAGAAGGACACTACCTAATGATTAAGGGATCAATCCAAGAAGAAGATATAACAATTGTAAATATTTATGTACCCAACATAGGAGCACCTCAATACATAAGGCAAATGCTAACAGCCATAAAAGGGGAAATCAACAGTAACACAATCATAGTCGGGGACTTTAACACCCCACTTTCACCAATGGACAGATCATCCAAAATGAAAATAAATAAGGAAACACAAAGCTTTAAATGACACATCAGACAAGATGGAATTAATTGATATTTATAGGACATTCCATCCAAAAATAACAGAATACACTTTCTTTTCAAGTACACATGGAACATTCTGCAGGATAGATCATATCCTGCATCACAAATCAATCCTTGGCAAATTTAAGAAAACTGAAATTGTATCAAGTATTTTTTCTGACCACAACACTATGAGACTAGATATCAATCACAGGAAAAAAACTGCAATAAACACAAACACATGGAGGCTAAACAATACACTACTAAATAACCAGGAGATCACTGAAGAAATCAAAGAGGAAATCAAAAAATACCTAGAAACAAATGACAAGGAAAACGTGACGACCCAAGACCTATGGGATGCAGCAAAAGCAGTTCTAAGAGGGAAGTTTATAGCAACACAATTTTACCTCAAGAAACAAGAAAAATCTCAAATGAACAACCTAACCTACACTTAAAGCAATTAGAGGAAGAAGAACAAAAAAACCCCATAGTTAGCAGAAGGAAAGAAATAATAAAGATCAGATCAGAAATAAATGAAAAAGAAATGAAGGAAATAAGAGCAAAGGTCAATAAAACTAAGAGCTGTTTTTTTGAGAAGATCAACAAAATTGATAAACCATTAGCCAGACTCATCAAGGAAAAAAGGGAGAGGACACAAATCAATAGAATTAGAAAAGAAAAAGGAGAAGTAACAACTGACACTGCAGAAATACAAAGGATCATGAGAGACGACTACAAGCAACTCTATGCCAATAAAATAGACAACCTGGAAGAAACGGACAAATTCTTAGAAAGGCACAACCTCCCAAGACTGAACCAGGAAGAAACAGAAAATATAAACAGACCAATCACAAGCACTGAAATTGAGACTGCGATTAAAAATCTTCCAACAAAAGCCCAGGACCAGATGGCTCCACAGGTGAATTCTATCAAACATTTACAGAAGAGCTAACACCTATCCTTCTCAAACTCTTCCAAAATTTAGCAGGGGGAGGAACACTCCCAAACTCATTCTATGAGCTCACCATCACCCTGATACCAAAACCAGAAAGAGATGTCACAAAAAAAGAAAAATACAGGCCAACAGCACTGATGAACATAGATGCAAAAATCCTCAACAAAATACTAGCAAACAGAATCCAGTGGCACACTAAAAGGATCATACAGCATGATCAAGTGGGGTTTATCCAAGGAATGCAAGAATTCTTCGATATATGCAAATCAATCAATGTGATACACCATATTAACAAACTGAAGGATAAAAACCATATGATAATCTCAAAAGATGCAGAAAGAGCTTTCAACAAAATTCAACACCCATTTATGATAAAACTCTCCACAAAGTAGGCAGAGAGGGAACCTACCTCAACATAATAAAGGCCATACACGACAAACCCACAGCAAACATCATTCTCAATGGTGAAAAACTGAAAGTATTTCCTCTAAGATCAGGAACAAGACAAGGATGTCCACTCTCGCCACTCTTATTCAACATAGCTTTGGAAGTTTTAGCCACAGCAATCAGAGAAGAAAAATAAATAGAAAGAATCCAAATCGGAAAAGAAGCAGTAAAGCTGTCACTGTTTGCAGATGACATGATACTGTACATAGAGAATCCTAAAGATGCCGCCAGAAAACTACTAGAGCTCATCAATGAATTTTGTAAAGTAGCAGGATACAAATTTAACACACAGAAATCTCTTGCATTCCTATACACTAATGAAGAAAAATCTGAAAGAGAAATTAAGGAAATACTTCCATTTACCACTGCAACAAAAAGAATAAAATACCTAGGAATAAACCTACCTAAGGGGACAAAAGACCTGTATGCAGAAGACTATAAGACACTGAGGAAAGGAATCAAAGATGATACAGAGAGATATACCATGTTCCTGGACTGAAAGAATCAACATTGTGAAAATGACTCCACTACCCAAAGCAATCTACAGATTCAGTGCAATCCCTACCAAACTACCAATGCCATTTTTCACAGAATTAGAACAAAAAAATTTCAAAATTTGTATGGAAACACAAAAGACCCCGAACAGCCAAAGCAATCTTGAGAAAGGAAAATGGAGCTGGAGGAATCAGGCTCCCTGACTTCAGACTACACAGTAATCAAGCACAGTATACCAAGTACAGTAATTAAGACAGTACGGTAGTGGCACAAAAAACAGAAATACAGATCAATGGAACAGGACAGAAAGCCCAGAGATAAACGCACGCACGTATGGTCACCTTATCTTTGATAAAGGAGGCAAGAATATACAATGGAGGAAAGAGAGCCTCTTCAGTAAGTGGTGCTGGCAAAACTGGACAGCTACATGTAAAAGAATGAAATTAGAACACTCCCTAACACCATACACAAAAATAAGCTCAAAATGGATTAAAGACCTGAATGTTAGGCCAGACACTATGAAACTCTTAGAGGAAAACACAGGCAGAACACTCTATGACATAAATCACAGCAAGATCCTTTTTGATGCACCTCCTAGAGAAATGGAAATAAAAACAAAAATAAACAAATGGCACCTATTGAAACTTAAAGGTTTTGCACAGCAAAGGAAACCATAATCAAGACCAAAAGACAACCCTCAGAATGGGAGAAAATAATCACAAGGGAAGCAACTGACAAAGGATTAATCTCCAAAATATACAAGCAGCTCATGCAGCTCAGTATGAAAATAACAAACAACCCAATCCAAAAATGGGCAGAGGATCTAAACAGACATTTCTCCAAAGAAGATATACAGATTGTTAACAAATACATGAAAGCAAGCTCAACATCATTAATCATTAGAGAAAGGCACATAAAAACTACAATGGGATATCAGCTCACACTGGTCTGAATGGCCAAAAAGTCTTGCACTGTTGGTGAGAATGTAGATTGATACAGCCACTATCGAGAACAGTATGGAGGTTCCTTAAAAAACTGAAAATAGAACTACCATATGAACCAGCAATCTCACTGCTGGGCATATACCCTGAGAAAACCATAAATCAAAAAGAGTCATGTACCACAATGTTCACTGCAGCACTATTTACAACATCCAGGACATGGAAGCAACCTAAGTGTCCATTAACAGATGAATGGATAAAGAAGATGTGGCACATATATACAAGGGAATATTACTCAGCCATAAAAAGAAACGAAATTCAGTTATTTGTAGTGAGGTGGATGGACCTAGAGACTGTCATACAGAGTGAAGTAAGTCAGAAAGAGAACGACAAATACCGTATGCTAACACATATGTATGGAATCTAAAGAAAAAAAAAGGTTCTGATGAATCTAGAGGCAGGACAGGAATAAAGACGCAGATGTAGAGAATGGACTTGAGGACACGGGGAGGGGGAAGGGTAAGCTGGGACGAAGTGAGAGAGTGGCATGGACATATATACACTACCAAATGTAAAATAGATGGCTAATGGGAAGCAGCCGCAGAGCACAGGGAGATCAGCTCAGTGCTTTGTGACCACCTAGAGGGGTGGGATGGGGGGTGGGATAGGGAGCGTGGGAGGGAGACGCAAGAGGGAGTGTATATGGGGATGTATGTATACGTATAGCTGATTCGCTTTGTTATACAGGAGAAACTAACACATCATTGTAAAGGAATTATACTCCAATAAAGATTAAAAAAGAAAAACATTGCATTAGCACCAGACAGAGAGAGTGTATACTTGTACTACGAAGTGGAGGGTCCCTCTGTATTAGATGATTAAAAGATAATGTTTCCAGCACAACTGATTACAAAAAACTGATTACAAAAAACCCACCAAAGGGTGGGTAAGTGATTTGTCTGGAGTGCTCCTGGAAATTAAAAGAACTCCAATAGATTGTATATGATGTAATATGCAAAGATGTCTCAAGCAAAGCCTGGAAAATATATTTTTTTCCTTCCTGGTGGAGAGGCCACTGTAAAAGAAAATAAGGGAGATGAACATTATCTGGTCTCTGTCTTTTCTGGGGAATTCTTCATTTGTTATTGAATTTTAAGAATTCTTTCGGCTGTTCGCTTTTGTCAAAAACATTGATGTGAGGGGAATGACTTGACCTTAGGAAAGCACTTGTGCCATCCGGCATGGTTTTCACCTCGCCTGCTTTCCACACACTCCCTGTGGGACAGGAATAGTAATATGTTATAGAACAAATCACATATATCAGTTATTACTAAGTCTATATATGGGCAAAGAAGCAGTCGGGAATTTAAAGTGAGGAACACAAGTCATAATTTACTGTAACACTGAATGGAAACCATCTAGTTACGTGGACTCTCAGAGTTGCCTCATCTGTAAAACGGGATTTATCACACTTCAAGTGTTGCCTTAGAATTCAAATGTATGTTGATGAATATTCAAACAACCACCACCACAACAAACAAAAAAATCTTGCGTTTTGCTTTCGATTTCTTACAACCAAGATTCTCAGCCACTTGGGTAGCAGCAGCTATTTAGTGAGCAGGAGAGAAGCATTTTTCTGGATAACTACCAACATACCATACATTTCCTCTGAGCCTCTCAGGACACAGGACATTTCATGAGACAGAGATAACAGTGAACCTATTAAAAAGGGTCAATTAGAAGCATTCAGCCACGCACACATATACACAAAAACACGAGAATTAATATTCACCCCGATTTCGTCTTTGAATCATGCATTTTGGTTTGTTAGTTGGTTTGCTTTGGTTTTATAGCTAGAAGGAACTCAAAGTTGATCTAATTCCAACGTCTCATTTTAATGTCAAAGAACTGAGGCCCAGGGAGAGGAACAGACTTGATTCCTGTCTGCTGTCCACCCACGTAGTGCCGAACATCAACTAGAAAAAGGTGTTCAATCCTGTGATGTTTTTAAGAGTAACGTCTTCAAATGAGAGTATATTCCAATGAGAATGATCCAGATGGTGAGTGGCCTGGACAAAATTCCTTAGAAGAAAATAGGGGTCATGAATACATGATTTATTGATTGTTTACTGCGGGCAGTCACTGACCTAATAGCTTTAGTACATTTTCACTCTTGACTCTGTATTGCCAATATGAGAGCAGCTCTACATTTAAAATGGCAGAGATAAAAGGTAGTGAGGCTTAGTGCGCTAAAGTAACTTGTCCAAGCTCTTAGGTAGTAGCAGAGCCAGTGTAAGCTTTTGGCAGGAAAGAGCTTTTTGCAGGAAAGAGGTCTCTGCAGGAGGCACCCCTCTGTCTTGTCAGCAAACTTAAACCAGGCACCCCCATGCTGTAGTCATCTCTGGCCCCAGCACACCTTTTAAATCTTTTGATCACATAATACCATGCCTAACTTGTTGGTTCTTCGCATAGACCAAAGAATTAGAAACGAAGAATGAGTAATTAACAGATGACCAGATCTCTTCCCCTAGCTTCTCCTTCAGTTATCTCACCACGAACAAACTGCGTGAGCAAGATAACATCTCAACAAAGATCACGAGGAGTCAACAAGGCTGCACACACGCCTGCACACAATGGGGGATGGCGACAACTCTGACCCCCTATCTCAGTGATCAACTGAGATTACTTTCTTCTTTCCTTTGAAAAGCTTTCATGGTTGAGCAGAATCTTCAGAGGTGGCTTCTGGGGGACAGCGAGTCCACCACCTCCCCAGACTGCCAGCATTCTAATTAAAAGCACTTTTCCTTTCTACCAACAATCGTGAGTATTGATTTTGTAAGCGGCGAGCAGTGGGACCCGATTTGATAACACCAGAATTTATGTCCAGTTTTCGTTGACTCTGAAAACAAGTGCTCTTCACCACGATGCCATGCAGCATCGTCCATAAAATGAGGCCACAAGTTCCACTGGACAGAAACCTTAGTGGAAGTTGCATATGAAACCCATGCTACCCTTTTCTGCTCTGTGATCATAGAGCAACACTATCTAGGTTTTCTGATATCCAGTCCCGAGCTCTTTCCAATTGTTCACTTCCATTGCATTGCACAGCGTCTGGTGCACACATAGTATATTCTCAGTAACTATCTGTTCAAGGAAAAATTGCAAAAAATGTTAACATCATTCAAATACAAATTATAACATTCGTACGGAAAAAAATCGTTGTGAACAAGGTTGTAAACCATGCGGCAAAGAAATAGGTACTATAATAGGTAGCTTAGTGTATTGTTAGATAAGAAGTTGGGGCTGTATTTGAGTTCCAGTTTAGTCATGTACAAGCTGTGTGACATTAAGTACGTTACTTAACCTCTCTGAACTTCCGTTGTCCAGCTGTAACACGGAAGGATAAAGGGTAGCAACAACAGCAGTTGGCTATAGTGGCTTCACGGATATGATCAAAGCATAGAGTCGGACACAAGCAATCAATAAACGGCAGCCTTGATCACTGCTCTTACCAGCTATGCCTATGAGAGCGGTTTCCAGCATGAATATGCCAAGATCTCTTCTTACAAATCAGAAGCTTGTCAGTGTTCCCTAAGAATTTCAGAAGCATCTGCTTTTCTGACCTTAATATGGCTCTCCAAAATCCACTTCGGTTCCTTGCTCAAAAGCGTAAGCTCTGATGAATTATTCTAATGATTTTTATCTAACGCAAAGTCCTCTGTAAGACTCTAAAACAGAGGTAAGGGTATTATCTGCTTTATAGGCTTGTTTGAGACTTGAGTTAATGAATGACACACTGGGGAGGTGCCTGACAGCACATCTTACATATTTAATTAGACTAATTTAAAAATAGCCAACACTATTAAGACCCTGACTCACCAAGTCCAGTGTGTGGGGGGTTTTCTTCACACCCCAGGCAACGTTCTTATACTAGCTGGGCATCCTACAACTCACTTTTGACCCTCATTACCTGGAGATACCATCAGATCCTACAGGTTAAGGGCTCAGTCCTGCAAAATTGCCCCCCGACCCCAACTTCAGATGCCAATTGTAAGTTGAGGTTATCCCCTGTACTTCTGACTACACGGTTATAGATCTGACGTTCCCATGACCTTCTGCGCTGTTCAGGTACGATTAATTTGCTAGAGTGGCTAACAGAACTCAGAGAAACATTTTACCTACTCATGTTACCTGTTCATTATAAAAGGTTGTAACTCAAGAACAGCCAGATGGAAGAGATGCCTAGAGCAAGGTACAGGGAAAGGGGGTGGAGCTTCCATGCTCTCCAGGGTACCCATCTCCAGCACGTCCATGTGGTCCCTCACCTGGAAGCTCTCTGAACCCTGTCTTTTTGGGTTTTTGTGGAGACTTCATTATATAGGCCGGACTGATTAAATCATTGGCCACTGGTGACTGAATTCCACCTCCAGCTCCCCCTAGAGATTGCGTGGTGGGGCTGAGAGTTCAAAAGCTCTAATCTTGCTTGACTCTGCTGGCAACCAGCCCCCAACCTTAGGTGCTTTCCAAAAGTCACCTCCTTAACCTAACCAAAGACACCTTTATTGGTCTCCCCACTTAGGAAATTCCTAGTGCTTTAGATTCTCTGTGTGTGCCAGAAAAGGGAGGAAAACCAAATATATATTTCTTATTTTAAATCACAATATCACAACTATGTAGTCCATAAAATGTTAATGGGTACATCAGTTATCTTTTGCTTCATTAATTCTGTGAAACAAAAGCTAAAAGCTAAATCCCTCAGTGGTTTACAGTGACAAATATTTTCTCACTCTCACAGATACTCAGGTTGACCGATTTGGCTGAGGTTGGTTGGGCTCCGCTGGCCAGCTCCATTTCATGAGATGGGATGGCTGGACTCGGATGTAGGCTGCGGGCTGAGTTTGAGACTGATCTATGTTTTTCTCAGCCTCCTATTCCACTGGATCCACAAGGCATATGCTTTTCTTATTGTGAATTTCAGAAGTATAGATAGGCGTAAGCCAAATCATGCCTCAGGCCAGGGACCAAAGCAAGTCACGTGGCACAACCCAAGTAGGTGGAGAAGGAACGTACATCTGCCAAAAGGGGGGAGGGATGGAAACGAAGATTTGGTAAATAATAATCAAATCCATGACAGTTGGATTCCAAGTATTCATGGCCTGGTTAAACCAATGTAATCAAAATCATCCAGTAACAAATGAACTTCCCTCCAGGCCTCCAGCCAGCCAAACCCTTAGGATGTGGATGGTTGGACGAGGGCAAGTTCAATTCCCCTCAAGAGCAGCTCCTGCAGACTAAGTTGAAGAAAACTGGCCTTCTGGCAGCGAGGCTGCATTTGAAATTCCAAATAAGGAAAGCCAGCGCTTAGGGCACCGCACAGTGAAGCAAATGCCAACTCCAAACTCTTATTACCATCGAAGGGGATGACACCTTCAATATATCTCAACAGAGAAACCATTTCCTTCCAGATCAGATGACAGGTGATATAGGAATACTGTGCATTTGATTCGACAGACTACTTAATATACAGTGGACCAAAGGCAGGACTAAACCAAGGAGATAAGAACTCATATGAGCTTCAGGGTGAATTTAAGTGGGCACCTTACCCTAGTTTGTCAAAATAGATTTGCAAAAATAGCTCACAAGGGATAACGTGAGAGTGAGAGTGCAGGGGTGTAAGGTACAGGGAAGTGAGAAAGCACGATGTCTAGGACCTACTCTGTAATTAAACTGTCTGATTTTGGCTGAGCGGCTGCTTTCTCAGACTCAGCAGTTTTACCTTGGGAGTGGTTAAGAGTTGCGCTTTAATTCCTAACTGTGATCATGATATATGATCCTTTTAACGTACTGTTGAATTTGGTTTGCTAACATTTTGTTGAGGATTTTTGTACCTCTGCTCATCAGCGCTATTGACCTATAAATCTCTTTTTTTGTGGTGTCTTTGTCTGGCTTCGGTATCAGGGTGATGTTGGCCTCACAGAACGAGTTCGGAAGCATTCCTTCCTCTTCAATGTTTTGGAAAAGTTTGAGAAGGTTAGGTGTTAACTCTTCTTTAAATGTTTGCTAGAATTCACCTGTGAAGTCTGGTCCTGGACTTTTGTTTGTTGGGAGGTTTTTTAAAATTACTGATTCACTTTCATTGCTGGTATTCAGTCTGTTCATATTTTCTACTTCTTCCTGATTCAGTAATGGCAGATTGGTATGCTTCTAGGAATGTATTCATTTCTTCTAGGTTGTCCATTTGATTGGCATAGAATTGTTCACAGTAATCTGTTATGATCATTCGTATGTCTGTGTGTTTAAAGTAATGCCTGCTAGAGAGTAATCTCTCATGCTGTATTAGCCTTTAGGGATGTCAGCAGCATAACCATAATTACACCCATAAGGAGAGTGTAAAGGGATTTACTCTATCAGGGATCCTCGAAACAGGATCTCTAGATTACAGGGCATGGCGGTTGATAACAGGTCTGCAAATTCATGGAACACTAAGAGGCAGTATCCGTGCCACCTTCCTTTGAAACTGGCATGTCTGTGATTTAGAAGAAGAGAACATTTTGGAAGCTCCAGGTGACTCCTAAGGCAAGGTGAGATACAGCCTGCAGCTTTTGCTGGTTTCTGACGGGGCACTCTCTCCGGGAGCTGCCAGGTGCCACGTAAAAAGCCCAGGGATCTTGAGGCTGCCAAGCGTAAACACCACACCCCGAGACCTCACAGGGAGTAAGCGATGCTCAAGATGGCCCAACTCTTCTAGCCCAGACCCAGACCTATACTTGGAGCAAAGAAGACCACAAGGTCTGCTAGCCCCACCACCACATGACTGCAACTACATGGCAGAACCTGAGCGAGAGCTGCCTCACCAGGCCTAGTCAACCTCAGACTCAGGGCAAAATCAATGATTTTTATTGTTTTAAGTCACTGTTTTCCCATGATGTGTCATTCACCAATAGACCCCCAGATGAGATGGTAGTGATCATGCAGCCACCACAGTGGAAGCATAGAGCCAAGGTAGCCAGAGCGGGTGGGGCTCTGGCTCACATTCTCTGTGTCCATCAAAACAGCTCTTTCCCACATTGGAATTCTGTATACGTTTTTTTTTTGTTTTTTTTTTTTTCCATTTTAAGGGAAAAAGGCTTCTACTGCTAAAAGAAAAAGTTTGAAAACCACTGAATTAGGTAATGCCTCCCACGTCTCCAAGATCCACAGTTTCAATAATGAAGTTCACATTAACTAATAACAATGGCTGGGTATGCACTGCGAGTATGTACAGTGACTCAGTATGTTTTCACCATGCCCACCAGCCCAAGGTCAACCCACTGTGAAAGAGCAGAGGCAGGATTTGGACCCAGGCATCCTGATCTCAGGGCCCACACTTCCAATTAGAACAATGCAAGAGTTAGATTGAGCTATGCTGCTTACCAAAGAATGGTGCTCATGCTACGTAAGGACAGGTATGAACAAGGGCCACATCCACTTGTAAGTTGAGTAGCTGCTACATGGCCCAGTTGGCTTCTAAAATACTGCCCAACCCATACAAAAGGGAACGCTCCTACACCACTGGTGGGAATGTAAATTGGTGCAGCCACTATGGAAAACAGTATAGAGGTTCCTCAAAAAACTAAAACTAGAGTTGCCATACGATCCAGCAATCCCACTCCTGGGCATATATCCAGACAAAACTGTAATTCAAAATGATACCTGCATCCCAGTGTCCACAGCAGCACTATTTACAATAGCCAAGACAAGGAAACAACCCAGGTGTCCATCGACATGAATGGATAAAGAAGATGTGGTACATATATATACAATGGAATACTACGCAGCCATAAAAAGGAATGAAATAATGCCATTTGTGGCAACATGGATGGACCTAGAGCTTATCATATTAAGTGAAGTCAGTCAGAAAGAGAAAGACGAATATCATATATCACTATATGTGGAATCTAAAATATGACACAAATCAACTTACCTACAAGAGAGAAACAGACTCTCGGACATAGAGAGCAGACTTGTGGTTGCCGAGGGGGAGGGCGAGGGGGATGGGGGAGGGAAGGATTGGGAGCTTGGGATTAGCAGATGCACACTATTATATACAGAACGGATAAACAACAAGGTCCTACTGTATAGCACGGGGAACTATATCCAAAATCCTGTAATAAACCATAATGGAAAAGAATATGAAAAAGAATACATATATATGTATATGTATGTATAACTGAATCACTTTGCTTTACAGCAGAAACTAACACAACACTGTAAATCAACTATACTTCAATTAAAAAAAATACTGCCCAGCCCAAATCTCTGACCCCAGCTCCACTTCCTTTAGGGTGGAGAGGTGATTCATCAAGTCATTTACACACATTAATTTCTCTAGTGCGTAAGCAATTACCAAGGGGACCCAGGTAACAGAGGAAGAGAGACACAACGTATTGGTACGAAATACCACAGAAGTAGTTTTTTCCAAGCAAGGTATAGAACCCAAAAGGGCTACGTACAGGAGAGAAGACAAACGATAGAAGAATCCAGATGAAGAAGAGATGAGGATAACAGAATTAGAAGAGGTCTGCAAACAATGAGCTGTATTTCCTTTTTGAATCGTTCCAAAGGATCAGCCTGACTGAAAGAATAATCAATAATACTAATTTATTAAGACTATTTATTGAGCCTCCAACACATACAATTATGTTTAGTTCACATAAACATCCTATGATGTGGGCATTATTGTTTGCATTGTGCACATGAGGAAATTGAGGCTCAGACAGGTTCAACACTAGCCCAGCGCATGGAACTCATAAATGGAAGAGACAGAATTTAAATCCAGGATTCAATGATGGATTTCAAATCTATGCTTTTCTCTGAGAGGCTTAAGAGCCATTCTGGGGTGAGATTATCTCCCTTTAATTATACACATAAGGCTCACATCTGTATTCATCAAACACCTGAGTCTTCCATCTTTATTGTTTTAAGAACACAAGAGAAAATTACATAAGAAGGATAGTTCCTGTACACTGAAAATGCTACCATGTAATCTGCAAGAAAACGTGACTCTGAGACAAAAAGATCAATCTATCCAAGTACTGAAATCTACAATGCTGTACTGACAGGGGCTACATGGAGAGAAATCTAAGATGAAAACCATGTGGGAGGAAGGAGGGATTCATGAGGCATAAAAGATCTTAACAGGTGGCTTTAGGCTCCATGAGAGACTGGTATGTGGTTTCTGATACACTGTGAGAAACCCCTGCCACATTTTTTACTCATGGACACATGTCATGGCTTGGCTGTAATTTGCTGTGTCTGCTTTGAAGCACCTCAGGGTTTATCTACTGAGGTGACATAAATTTCACACATGACTGACAATAATTCACACCACACTGTTAAACTTACATAAAATTTGCAAGAACAATACAGAAAACTTCAGATACTCTTTTGCCAACTTTTAATATTTCGCCAAATTCTTTATCATATCCTCTCTCTCTCAATGTGTGTGTGGGGGGGTGGGGGGATGGGTGTGTATCCCTTTACACTTCCATGTTTATTTCCTAAGCATGGGGTCATTCTCTTACACAACCACAGTAAAGTTATCAAATCAGGAAATTCAACCAATGTCTTGCTATTTTTGAAGAAGATGGGCCAGTTTTCTTTTCTTTTCTTGCTTGCTTTCTTTTTTATGTTTAATAGATGTCACTCACTTTGAGTGTTTCTAATGTTTCCTCACGAGAGGATTCTGGTTAAGCATTCCTGACCGGAATACTACAAGGATAATGCTATGTCCCTTCTCAATGTACTATCATATCCAGAGGCTCATGGTATCCACCCGCATTTGCTGATGATCACTCAGTCAAGATGCTGTTGGGCTTCTCTACTGGACAGACATACTTGCAATTGATAAGTAATCTATGGGGAGACACTTTAGCAGTAGTAACCTTTGAGTCCATGATTAAGGGTCAGACCCCCATCTGCCTATGGGTCTCAGCTTCCACATTCCCTACTGATATGAAGGATGCAAGGTGAGCTTCATAATGAACATCTGGGCATTGCCTGTTATAAGAAAGGGTGGCAATAAAATATGTATTTCATACTTCCCCTTCAGACAAGCTGAGACAGATCCACTCTTCCTTGCTCTTTCCCATTAAGCAAAACTTTGAACTCTGGAAGTAGCACAAGAGACAATCAAAGGTAGAAAGAAGAAGATAATCCGGTTTGGAAACCCAGGATGGCAGAAGGGCATAGTGGCAGAGCATCTTGCATCCCCCTATCCAACGGAAGATGACCCAGGCCCAGTGTTTCCCTGTTCATGACCATGTAATAGAAGACAGTCCAAGCAGGCTTCTTCCTCTGCCAGAGAAAACAGGAGTGCCTCTTACAACATCAGGGGAGTCTGACACCACTGAGAAGTGAGGTCATTTGGGAGCCCCACCAGAAATAAGCAGCCGGGGGAAACACTCTCTTTCCTCAGTGGGTCTGAGATTCCCCTTTTCCCTGGAGAGATACTGAGGTGGGCAGGACAGGCCAAACCAGCAAGTGGGACCCAGCTGTTACAAGGGTTTGGTCTAGGGAGGCTCTCTGTCCCCATGGGCCTTGAGACTATTTTCCCCCAACCGGCGGTCATGGGTGGGTGAGGGAGGGACCTGTCTAAGCAAGCGGCCTGGTCGGAGGGCCTTTCCCTGCAGACCCAAGATGCTTCTCCTTCCTCCCTAACCCAGAGAGACGAGGAGAGGGGGTGAGCAGTAGGAGGGCCGCACCACAGCTTTCCTCCAAAAAGACACCTGGCAGCCTGGCCTGAGGAAACCTCTTCCCCTTCAGGCAGCAACATGACCAGGGGACCAATGGAAGCACAAGCAGCACCTGATAAACCAAGCAGACCAAAATAACACTGCCAAGACAGCAAAAATTAAACTGTCATTGGAACCACAGTTCACAGAAGGAGGCCAAGAACCACCTGTGAAACCTTAATGCAGTAACTGCCTGCCAGAATAAAAGATTCAAGCAGGTCCCAGCATCTCCTAATACAATAAACAAAATGCCCAGGATACAAGTGAAAATCACTCAGCATGCCAAGAACGAAGAAACTCACAGCTCAAATGGAAAAAGACAACCGAATGACACCATCACTGAGTCAGTTAGATGTTGGAATTATCTGACAAAGATTCGAAAGCTGCCATCATAAAAATGATTCAACAGTCAATTGTAAAATCTCTTGAAATCAATGAAAAAATTAAAAAACTCATCAAAAATAGTGTGTCTACATATACACACACACACATATATATAGACGTGTGTGTGTGTGTGTGCGTGTGTGTGTGTGTGTGTGTGTCCCCAAATGTAAATGACAGAACTTGAAATTATGACAATATGAAATTGTGGCAATAAAAATTATTGCAATAATTGAAATTATGGCAATAAAAAAATACTCACAGGGTAAGCTCAGGAGAAGAATGGAGATGACAGAGGATAGAATCAGTAAGCTTGAGGACACATCAATACAATTTACCCAGTTTGAACAACAGATAGACAATAGACTGAAAAACAATGAAGAGAGCCTCAGTCACCTGTGGAATAATAACAAAATAAGCAATATTTGTATTTTCAGAGTCCAAGAAGGAGGGGAGAAAGAGAGTAGGCTAAAGAGCATTAGAATAAATAACTGCTGAACACGTTCTAATTTTCATGAAAGGTACAAACCTACATAATCTAGAAGGTGAACTGACCCCAGAGAGGATAAACCCAGAGAAATGCATGCCAAGACACAGCATAACTAAACTTTTGAAAACTAAAGATGAAGAAAAAAATCCTGAAAGGGGCATTTCTTATAGGAGAATATCAATTTGAATGACAGGAGATTTCTCATGGATATGATGAAGGCCAGAAGGACATATTGTGCAAGTGCTGAAAGAGGAGAACTGTCAACTGTGAATTCTATACCCAGTGAAACTATGCTTATGAATGAAGGCAAAATGGAAACTTTCTCAGATGAAGAAAAAGAAAAATAATTTGTTGCTAACAGTTCTACTCTGAAAGCAAGTTCTTCAGACAAAAGGGAAATCTTGGAACATCAGAAATTAATTAACAACAGAGTAGAAATATGGTTATATATAATAATCTATAATTTTCCTCATAGCTTCATAAATCATATTTGATAATTGAAACAAAAATTATAACACTGCCTGATACCCAAGACAATGATATTTATGAGTTAGGAAGGTAAAGAGACCTAGACAGAAGTGAGGCTTCCAAAATTCACTCAAAGGGGTAAACTGTTGATTCTAGTAAACTATAATAAGTCATGTATGTATATTTTAACACCCTAAATAACCACTACGAAAAATATACAAAGAGATACACCAAAAATCACTGTAACTGAAACTAGTTGGACTCCTCAAAAATGTTGAAGTAACCCAAAGGAAGACAAGAAAAGAAAAACAGAAGAACAAAACTGGAGAAAGCAAATAGAAAACAAATAATAAAATACAGAATGAAGCACTGATATATCAATAATTACCCTAAATGTAAATGGTCTAAATATGCCAATCAAAAGACAGAGGTTGGAAGAATGGATAAAACTATGACCAAAATATATGCTGCTTAAGAAATTCACTTCAAATTCCACTACACAGGCAGGTTGAAAGTAAAAGGGTGGGGGGAAAATGCCAAGCAAAAATTATCTTTTTTGTTTTTAAAAAGAAGGTATGGTTATATTAATATCTGATAAAGTAGACTTCAGAGCAAAGACAGTTACTGCAAAGGAGAATGTTATAATAATATTAAAAGCATCAGTCCACCAGGAAAACACAATGATCTGAAATGTACAATCACCAAAAACAGAGTCTCAAAATACATGGAAAAAAAACTGATATGGCTGAAAAGGGTTACAGATAAATCCACAATTATACCTGGGGTTTCAATACCGCCTTCTCAGCAACTGGTTAAATAACTAGACCAAAGAGCAGCAAGGATACTGAAGATAAGAACAACACAGTCAACCAGAAGGATCTAATTGACATAAACAGTCCACTGGACCAGAGAAAAATATACATTTTGTTAAGTGCTCCCCGAATATTCACCAAGATAGACCATATCCTGGGCCATAAAACAAACTTCAACAATTGAAAAGAATTAAAATCACACAGAGTGTTATAGAACAGCAATGGAATCAGATAAGAAATCAGTAAGAGAAGGACAAGAGGAAAATCTCCAAATATGTAAAAAATTAAACAACATACTTCTAAAGAATTCACGGGTTAAAGGGCAAATCTCAAAGAAAAATTTAAAATATCATAGAAGTGAATGGACATAAGCCTGACACACCAAAATGTGTGGGACATAGCTAAAACACTGCCAAGAGGGAAATCTGTAACACTAAATGCTTACTTTAGAAATGAGAAAAGTTCTAACTGCAAGAAGCTGGAAAAAAAGAGCAAAATAAACACAAAGCAAGCAGAAGGAAGGAATTAATAAGAGCAGAAATCATTGAAAGTGAAAATAGAGAATCGATAGAAACAAATCCATGAAACAGAAACCTGACTCTTCAAAAAATCAGTAAAACGGATCAACTTTTAGCAAAACTGATGAAAATAAAGGGAAAATGCAAGTTACCAACGTCAGAAGTTAAATAAGATATAAAACAACAGATCTTACAGTCATTAAAACAATAAGTGAAGATAACCAACATCTTTTTTTTTTTTTTTTTTTTTTTTTTTTTTTGCGGTACGTGGACCTCTCACTGTTGTGGCCTCTCCCGTCGCGGAGCACAGGCTCCGGACGCGCAGGCCCAGCGGCCATGGCTCACAGGCCCAGCAGCTCCGCGGCATGTGGGGTCCTCCCGGACCGGGGCACGAACCCGTGTCCCCTGCACCGGCAGGCGGACTCTCAACCACTGCGCCACCAGGGAAGCCCACCAACATCTTTATATTCCTAAATTCAGCTGCTTAAAAGAAATAGACCAATTCTTTGAAAACTATAAACTACCTAAACTCAATTAAGATGAAATAGACCATCTGAATAGTGCTATAACCATCAAATGAATTGAACCTGTAATTTAAAATCTCCTGAAAAAAGTAATCTCCAGGCTTCACTGAACAACTCTATCAAACACATAAAGAAGAATTAACACCAATTTCATCTAATCTCTTCTAGAAAACAGAAGAAAACACTTCCCAGCTCATTTTATAAAGTCAGTATTACTCTGATAACAAAATGTGGCAAAGGCAATACATAAAACAGAAACCACACACCACTCTCTCTCATTAATTAATTAATTAATTATTATTATTATTTGGTCTCGTGGCTTGTGGGATCTTAGTTCCCCAACCAGGGACTGAACCTGCGGCCACGGCAGTGAAAGGGCTGAGTCCTAACCACTAGACCGCCAGGGAATTCCCTCTCATTAATTTAGATGCAAAACCTCAATAAAACATCAGTAAATAAAATCTGACAAGGCATAAAAATAATTATACAGCATAAGTGAGCGGAATTTATTCCAGATGTGCAAGAATGGTTCAACATTAGAAAATGAATTGATGCAGTCCACCGTATCAACAAACTAAAGAAAAGAGTTGTTCCCCACTGTCACTGCCTCAGTGCCAGGTTCCTGGCCAGGTAGACCAGGGAAACTCAAGAGGTTTTCTGGAAAAGGGGTATATTCCTTTAAATCCTACACTTTATGAAAGGCTACTTGTCATTCAGGCATTTACTAAGTAACTCTCAAGTGCTAAGCTCTGTGTGTAGTATTTCTAAGCTTTATCTTATTTAATCCTTATTATTGCCTTTACTTTTCAAATAAGTAAACAGATTCAAAGAAAATGACTTGCCCAAGGTCATACAGCTATTATGTAGAGGAGCTGGTGTCCAGCTCCAACACTCAGGTTCATTATTATTCCTTCCACGCGTGGTTGGAAGTAGGCTATCACAGTATCCGGTCAGTTTCAAACCTGGAATGAAATGTGGGGTTTAGAGGTCCCACCTTCTTACCATATTAATGAGAAGTAGAGGGACAGTCCCACAGGTTCCTCCCTGGGAGCCCAGGGCAATGCCCTATACAAAGCATAACAAATCTTTTACGCAAATTACAAGCCAGAGAAACTAACTTTTAAAGGCCAAAGGCCTATTAATCTTGCTATCGATCGTGTATCCTCTCTAAATCATTGTCTTTAATATTTTGTTATGTAAACACAACTATAAAATAAAAAGAAATCAAAACCTGTAAAATAATTTACCTATCCAGAGTTCCAAAACTCTAACAAATCATCTCTTCTCACGTTTGCAGCTTTCTCTCCAGTCCTTGTTTACCTGCACATGTTATTTTTACAAAATTATTTACAGAGTCATTTGAAACATTTTAACTGGGCACCTGATATAAGGTAAGAAACTTGCTGGACTTTGGGGATACGATAAAAAGCAAAAATAGACTGTCTCTATTCTCATGAAGCTTAGATAATCATGACTCCATTTTTATTATTTTTTCATAGTAATCTTACACGTCCACCTCAATCTATTTTGAGCCATCAAAACATTCCATTCAGGTAAAACATAACTCACCTACTTCTTTTTACTGTAGAATGTTTTGTTCCCAGATTTTTACTATTTTAGATAATAATGACGTTTTTTGTTTGTTTTTCTTTTGTTTTAGATGATTTCTTTACCTTTCACTCCAAGGAGCAGGGCTTTGGGGTTACAAGAGTTATGCTCCTTGTCATGGTGCTTAAACATATTGCCGAATCTATCTCTGAAATAGCTGACTATACTTTCCACAGCTACCAGGAAGATATACTGAGTCTTACCACATGTGTAGTAACACTGAGTATTGTGAGGTTGTTTTTTTTTTCTCTTCCTTGCGGTACGTTGGTCTCTCACTGTTGTGGCCTCTCCCATGGCGGAGCACAGGCTCCGGACGCGCAGGCTCAGCGGCCATGGCTCATGGGCCCAGCCGCTCTGCGGCATGTGGGATCTTCCCGGACCGGGGCACAAACCCGTGTCCCCTGCGCTGGCAGGCGGACTCTCAACCACTGCGCCACCAGGGAAGCCCGAGTATTGTGATTTTTAAAAACATTTTTAATGAGGCGTTTCAAACAAAGTAGAGAGATAGCCTAATGGACCCTCATATGTAAAACATTCACTTTCAACTGTTATTAATGCCACCTTTTGAACTATTTCTTTTATTGGAGTGGCACTGGGAGAGGATTATTTATCTGTTTCACCCCAAATCCACTAAATGAATGTGCTACAAGTGATATTTCAATATCGCAGTTTCAGGATAAGATGAATCCAACTATTTCCTCAACAAGTCAGTTTCTATTTAGAGCATGTCACATGGAGAAAATCTGAATTGCATGCCATGTTTGGATGAACCCACAATGTAGCTGTGCTTCTGTACGCCAAGGAGGAGGCTTAAAGAGGAGACATCTTTTAATTCTTCAGTTCACCTAGCATTTGCTTTACTTTCGTATGTTTCAGAGTGCTCTTGTGTGTAAGCCTGTATTTTGCCCTAAAACATGTATTTTCTCTGCTATAACTTTATTTTTAAGTGATGTTTAAGTGCAAGATACCTATGTGACCCCAAAGTAAAAACAGTGGGAAAGAAAATGGCTCAGGAAAAAGAAAAAAAAAAATACAACAAATTTTCATTGTATTTTATGTATAAACTCCATATATTGAATTTCGATGGCTGTTTATTTATATAAACTTGCTTTATTGCTCAATTGATAGCTTCTTCCCCCATTAATATTACGTGTGTTTGTATATGCGTGCATATTATATACATGCACATAATTTATAATACTATATCATATGGAATTACATATCATATTAATAATAATAAATATACACATAATCAGACTCTTCTGGTGCTACCGTGTATTCTACCTAAAGAATCTGGCTAAATCACAGGAACTATGCACAGCAGTCTCCACAATTACCCAAAGAATCAAACTTATAGACAGATGTTATATTTGCCATGGCTATATAATGCAGAATACGGAGAGCTAGTGTTTTGAAACTGACATATCTGGGTCCGAATCCTGACCCTGCCTTCTTTTATCTGCTAAGTACTATGTAAGACTTAAATTAACACCTTAAGCTACATTTGTAAAATGTAAATACAACACAGTGTGCATAAAAGGCTGTTGTGGATATTAAATTACATTATGTAACGTCAAGGAAATTACCTTATATAAAGATGTTCAACAGATGGTGGTAGTGGGAGAGGAGGGGGGTAAAGGAAAACGAGGAAGGAGTAACATTTATTAGTTCACATCCAATATCTTTCGAAAAAAGAACCAAAATAGAAAAAAAATTTTGACCTATTATCATGATTGCCAAAACTTGTTATTCTTTGTAATTTCATTTCATTGTTTTACTTGAGATAATCCTCTAGAATCCTGTGACAGCTTGATAGAACAAACTGCTTAATACTTGAACCATGAATTGCTGTCACTGTCTTTGTATACGTCTTAAATATAATCCACGTTCATGCTTCAATTGGTCTGTATAGTCTTTGGGGTTTTTTTCCTCTGGACAGCAAATGGAACAGTTTCTCTCTTATGCTTCTCGTGATTGTTTTCTTCTAACTTTTTGTTTTCTTCCAGATTACCAAGGTCCTTGTTTGCATATTTTGTTGCAGTCTTCACTGAATATGATAATCTTCAGGTCCATCCATGTTGCTGCAAATGGTATTGTTTCATTCTTTTTTAAGGTTGAGTAATAGTCCATTGTATATATGTACCACATCTTCTTTATCCATTCATCTGTAGATGGACATTTAGGTTGCTTCCATATCCTGGCTACTGTAAATTGTGCCGCTATGAACACTGGGGCAGCTGTATCTTTTTGAATTAGAAAATAATCTTCTTTGGGTGCGTTTGCGTGGTAGTATGAGTGTGTGTATGTGTCTGAGTTGTGATGTGAAATATATTTCTTACTATGTACCACAGTCAAATAAGTGTCCGAAAATATGTGTCTCCACGGATGTGGAGACACTTTAATACTGTGAGGATGGTATTAGTACCTACTTCATAGGGTTGGTGCTAAATGTTATTAAATGTTAAACAGCTGAAGTATTTGAACCAACACCTGCACAAAGTGAGCAACTGCGATAGGTTGACAACCATTACCAGTTGTTAGCTATTGTAGGTCCTGGTGAGAGTGCCCCTCTGTTTCCGTATACGTGAGTAGTGTTCTTTGGTACAGACTCTAGCTCCACTTGTCCACTATTAGTGCCTTCTTCTAGAATAAAAAATAAAGGCCTTTCTAGATCAGTGGTTTCCAGAATGTGGAACAACAAACAGTGGGGAGAGGAGTCTGAAATAAGACAACTAACTTTTTATTTTTCCAGGAACATAAAAACAAACAAAATAATCTACGTTTTATCATCATCACTGCCACCACCATCATAATCCCTTAAGAAACGAGAAAACTTAAATACAAATAAAACAGGAAAAAAATCGCCGAACAAAGTTAACCAGATACATTAAAATTTATGAAAATCTTGTATCTTACTTGTATTTCCTGAGAGCAGAGCGAAACATAGTCTTAGATCAGAGTCAGTTCAAGAAGCAACAGTCAAGATCCACATTCTTGCCTAGTCCTTGGACTCTCTCTAAAACTTCAAAGCATATGCTCAACTTCTATGAGATTTCTGAGCCTATTTCTGGAGGATTTGATCACACATACCATATCTGCTTATATATATGCACTTACTTATACATTTACTTATGTCAATATGTTAAAGGTGCCTCAAGTCAGAGCCTCTATATACCATCAGCTACTTGTGAGTTGCTGGAGAAAAACAAATATTTAAGTACTTCCAATTTTCAGCTTCACTTTTGCATGTGGACAATCTGTGAATATGGGTTAATAATCTGTGCCATTAACTTCCTATGTACAGTGGCACCAAAAGTTCTTCTGGTGTTGTACCAAGAGACAAGTGATACGAAATGACCTATACATTCTGAACAGATCTCCCAGAAACTTGAGGACTGGTGATGTTAGAGCTAAGCTCCCTCATCCTGCTATACTGCATACTTCCCCAACTAGGGGAGTCTAATCGGTGTGCCCAGGGCATTCTCGGTAGGTGAGCTGAGAAACTCATTAAGGAACATTTCAATGATAAGTTCTAGTTCTCCTGAGAGTGTGTGCATTAAAAAAAATATTGAACCTAAGGAAAAGGAGGGGTATTAATTATACCTACTGCTGTGTAACAAATCACCCCAATACTTACTGACTTAAGGCAACAAACATTTACTTTGTCACATATTCTGTCGGTTAGAAATCTGGACACAGCATAATTGGGTCCTCTGGCTCAGGGTCTCTTACATCAACTGCTGCAGCCAGGACGGCAACTGGGAAAGTCTCGCCTTACGTCTCAAATGGGGAATGGTCTTCCAAGCTCATTATATGGTTGTTGGCAAGGCACAATTTCCATGGCTGTTGAAATGAGGGCCTCAGTTCTTTCCTGGCTGTCAGCGGGAGGCCTCAGATCCTTTGCCCCATGTGTCTCTTCACAGCATAACTCACAACCTAGCAGCTAACTTCCCTCAGAGCAAGCAAGGGAGAGACAGTGAGACAGAACACCCAAGGCAGATGCCAGCGTTGTTATGTAACCTCATCTCAGAAATGAACACCAGCGCCTTTGTCTATTTTATCTGTTAGAAATGAGTCACTAGGTTTGGCTGAAATGCACAGGGAAGGGAGCGCTCAAGAGCTTGAATCCAGGAGGTGAGGACCACTCAGTCATGTTAGAGGCGCTGCCACAAGAGATTAGAAGGCACCAATCCTAAATCCAATCCTAAATTTCTCAACATTAGAAATCAGTGAAGTCAAGTTATAAGGAAACTGTACAAGCATACTAAAAGTGGGACGATATTTCTTTTCTGTTTTGTTCCTATTGCATCCCAGTTCTAAGGAAAGTGCCTGGCACATACATAACTAAACGAAGTAATGCGTGGAGGATACACCAAGCCTAGGCCCCTGTCTGGGCCTCCCTTTATTCATCGTCAGAATTCATCTTCAGCCCCATCTTCAGGGGCTTGGAGTACGTATTCCCTATTCTACGATTCCTCCAGCTCTGGGCACTGGAGGAGACGAAGTTTCACATATTACGGGGACTGCCACACCTTCTACTTAGTCCACTGGTATTATCCAATGTAAAGTAAACCTCACACTATGGACAAATAGACTTAAATGGAGCCTTGGGTTGGAAAAAATAATATTACCCACCGGCACAAGTGAATATTAAGAAATCGACAGAACTGTCACTTTTTTATTCCTTCTGCAGTTCCATTTAAGCGCATAAAATATTCTGATCCAATTAGATTTGACAAAGCCCACCAAAAACAAATAAACATATCAGGAAGACAATAAAGGTTTGCTCCACTGCTGTTAATAACACACCTCAGCATAAGTCTTTATTTTACATTTACATATTGTTTCTTTATGAAGCGCTCTCTAATAAGGAAACTATTCGCTCTTCAAAAACAATTCTGGAAATAAACTGATTCTAGAGCCAGATCTTTGAATCTTTGTATCAGAAGGTGTTAAACCAAATATTTGTTTTTTTGAAAAAAAGAAGTAAGCATTTCAATTTTCCTACTCTTGCTAAAATATTAATAGTGCTTTTAATAGTAAGATTTTAGTAAGGGCAATTTTCTACTTTTAACACAATAAATTATTTAAAATGTTTCTTTCCTCTTTAGTAGATTCTTAACATCTATTTTGTGTGCTTTATAATATTCCTAAATAACAGTATGGTAGCCCATATATAATTTATATATTATATATATACACATATACAAATATATATATATGTATGGCCATAAGCATATACTGGTATATCTTTATCTATCTACCTACATATATAGAGAAAGAGAAAGAGAAAGAGAAATTGGGAATGCTAAAACATACTTGTACTCTTTGGGATTTCTAGCATAAAGTCTTTATAAACCAACCTCTTACCTGGAATAGTGAAACCAAATGGCCTAACTGGCTTTCCTACTGCTCTTGTCACCTATAACTCAGCCTCAGTCTCCAAACCACCGAGAGAAACCAGATCATATCACTTCCCTACTTAAAAACCTTAAATGACTTCCCACTGTACTTTGAAGGAAGTACAAACTCTTCCTCCCAGGGCCCAAGATTCACTGGTAGACCACTGACCTTGTCACCTGTCCTTCTGCCTCCTGTTCACCTTCCACTATCCCAGTGGCTCCTTTCAGCTCTCAGGACACAGCAGGGTCCCCTCTCCTTAAGACTGCTTTCCATTCCTTCTATCAAGTCCGTTCTGTCCCCAGATTAGTATGCCTGCCTGGCTCCTTTTCACCTCTGTGCCAAGTCAACTGTCACCTCCTCAGAGAGATTTGCCTGCCAATCCAAAATATCTCTCCGTATCAGATCACCCTATTTTACTTTCCATACAGTACCTATGGTAGCTCTTTATTTATTTGCTGCTTTACTGCTGTCTCCTGCACTTGAATGCTGTGTTCCCAATGAGCAGAAATCTATTCCCTCCTGTTCAAGGTTGAACCCTCAGTATTTAGAATCCTGCTTGAAACACAGTAGACATTCAATGCGTGTATATATTGGGTGAATGGATGAATCAATGACTATTGATTCATTGTCATGAATGAATCATAAGTCATATCATTAATTTTCTTATTGCTCATTTCCTTATTTAAGAAATGGGAGGGGCTTCCCTGGTGGCGCAGCGGTTGAGAATCTGCCTGCCGACGCGGGGGACACGGGTTCGAGTCCTGGTCTGGGAGGATCCCACATGCTGCGGAGCAACTAGGCCTGTGAGCCACAACTACTGAGCCTGCGCATCTGGAGCCTGTGCTCCGCAACAAGAGAGGCCGCGATAGTGAGAGGCCCGCGCACCGCGATGAAGACTGGCCCCCGCTTGCCACAACTGGAGAAAGTCCCCGCACAGAAATGAAGACTCAACACAGCAAAAATAAATAAATTAATTAATAAACTCCTACCCCCAACATCTTCTTAAAAAAAAAAAAAGAAATGGGAATTCAAGAAATACATACCTTTAACTTTGTTGGGAACACTGAAGGAGATGATTTAAGAAAATTTTCAATGGGAAGGCTGACACACAGTATGCATACAATAGATGTTGGTTCTTCCCCTTTTCTCCCCAAGGAATGCATAATTTGCTTAAAGACGCATATTTAAAAAATCATCCTAAGACACAACAGAGCACATGAATCCTCAGAATGAGAGGAACCACAACCTTACCCTTTTCCCAGAGCACTTCTGACAGCTTGTTGGTTAACCTCTCACTAGTAAAGGCTGCTCATCCTGCCACTTTTCCCACTTAAACATCTACCAAAAACCTCTATCCCTACATGAACTTTCTACCAGAAAATAATCCAGTCACCCTAATTTAGTCTAGAGGGTCTTTACGTTGGACTCTATTGTTGGCCTGTACATGGCATAGTCTCCTTGAAAGCCCCCAGCCTCTCTGATCGCTGGCTTTCTCCCAAATCAGGGGGCGCTTCACGACTGTCTGACTAAGGACATGCTGGTGCCTGCCGGTACTGCCTTCCTTCAAGATCGAACTCACATATAGACAGTCAATGACCTTTCCCAGTTCCCCCAGGTCGAGTCAGATTGCTGGTACCACCCATCACGGGAATTGGTCACCTGCATGTCAATTTCTCCTCCTATTTGCAGTTAAACAAGGTGGCAAATAGCTTTCCTTGGAAGCAATCAAGTGACAGATTCTTTGTCAAGAGCAGCGTCTATGCCACTGAGACATACTTAATCAAACTCACCGGGTTCACAGGACTGCCATGGTGTGAAATACTAATTTCTAATTAGCAAAATGCTTTGACCTCTGATGTGCATTCACACCCTCAGTGCTTTCTGCAGCTCACAGCAGGGCGGTCTGCACAGCTGCAGTGGACGCTGGGCCCAGTTACACTGAGAATCTTTCCTCCGAATTCTCTAAGAGCCTTGCGTAGGCAGCTTGTGGGGTCAATAGCCACAGTTAATAGATATGACTCCTTTTCTCTCCCTGACACAGCTTCCTGACACCAAATGATATTGAGGGCTCAGTCACAGTGATAACAATTACTTTTAATCCTTCAAACAACCCTGCTAGCTGGTTATTATTCTCCCTTTCTCGACCGAGGAATCCGAGGTCCAGAGAAGCCATAGAAGTTGCTCAAGGCCTTGTAGCCATTATTTGACAAATCTAGGATTCAAATCCGAGTCCATCTTACTAGCTGCTTACCATATGCATCAAATCAAAGGATGACTTTGAACTTGCTCTGAGAAGTATAAACATGGATGCATCCCAGCATGTAGCCCGATGCCCTCACTCACACACGCTTGCACAGCTCCCATTTCCGTAACCATTCTGGACTCTAATATAAATACTCCCATTTTAAAATGTGTCGCCTTTTAACAACATGTTTTTAAATTTCCATAGGTAAGCACTTACTTGACTGTTGTATTAATTATATGCAGCTCACTCTTGGAGCCCTTTGATAAATAAGGGTTATGAGCCATTGTTTCTCAAAGTGTGGTCCATAGCTCACCTACCTCAGAATTACCTCTAGCACAGAATAATGCTGTTCCCAGTGAATCAGAATTTCGGAGGTGGGGGGCGGCCTTCTGTAATCTCCATCTCAACTTTCATCCCATTCATTCAGCCCCAGCAGCATTCGGGGTGATGTGAACGTAGGGCAAAGACTGGAACTCTAAGCTCTACATTTAACATCTCCTATCCCCGACTAACAGTTAAGTCTGTAATACTCACAATGAATCCCTACTCCCAGAGTGCAAGCAAGGGAAGAAAAATAACTTTTAGTGACCATCACTTTGCTAGGCAGCTCTTTAGTTAACCTTGCAACACACTGGTGAGTTGACTATTACGGGGCCAATTTCATACTTCGAAGTTCAGAGCTGTGAAGTCATTATTAACACAGCTCTAAACCCAAAGGCCAATTTAATTCCAACTGCTTTGAGGCCTGCTTATATATAACTCACTTTCTCTGCTATTAGCGGGGAGGTTGGTCCTTCCGTTTTCCATACATCACTCGTTGTGACTTCTATTATGTTGCTCAAAATGTGCATTTTCACCAGCTGGAACCTGGGAAACACACTGCAGGGGCAGGAGAACAACAGAATTCTGCTACCTTGAGGGGTCTGGCTGAGTTTTACATACTTGGTTTTCATTTCTGCCACTTAGGCAGGTAATTCCGGGCATCTGTGCTACCCAGTTAGCCTCTGTGATGGATGACACTGTCTCCCCCACTTCCTCTGTGCCTCCCAACAGCTCTGACAACCAAGCTCTGCACACGGGACACTTTCAGTAAACGCTCTTGACTAATGATGGCATCTGTGTCTGACAAGCCCAGTAGCCACTGTGTACTGCAAATGAACGGGCTGGGTCCAAACTAAGAAAAGCGCCCAGTCCTTTATCCCAGGGGTCTGCTCCTGGGGTCATATACATTTCCCGAGCAGCAAAATAAGGATAAGGGATAGAGTTAGGTAACATTTAGGCGAATCTAAAGATCTTTTCAGCCAATTTTTGTTTTCCTTTTTACTCACAGACAGGCAGTATGCAACAGTGGTTATGAGTGCAGACTATGAAACCAGAATGCCTGGGTGTATTTACCACCTCCACTAATTACCTGCATAACCTTGACCAACAGTGTTGTTGGAAACCTTGGGTTCCTCATCTGTAAAATGGGAATAAAAGTAATACCTATCTAATAAGTTATCTGTGACAGTTAAACAAGTTAGCACATAGCATAGTGACTGGCAAAAAGCAGGTCAGCAGAATGTTACCGATGACTAGTTATTGTTGATCAAAGATCTCTTGAGAAGGCCCTGTGCGGTAGACATGGAGCCAGCTCCTTTGCAGGGATTATCACAGAAACTCTGTGAAGGAGGTAATTATAGAGGTGTTGTCCGTTATGCACTCATACCTCCTTGGCCCACTTCAGGGGTCCCCTTGTGGAGAGCCCCAGTACACGTCAATTACTCCTCCAACAAGCTGGACGTGACATTCTTTGTCATCCTGCCTGATGGTGTTTTCTGGCCACTGGTAGGTGGAAATGCTGGGGAGACAGTGTCCATGGAGCATCCCTCAACCTTGAGTCATGGGTGCTATAGATAAGTCCCCCAGCTTCCTTGCCACGATTCTAAGAATGTCCTAGACACCCTCTCGGAGTCTCCAGTGAGATTTAGCTCCAGGTACCCACAGTGATAAAATGTCTGTAAACACACTCTGTCCTGCCCCCGCTTCCCTTTCGTTGCCTCCTTCACCTACGCTCTTACGTGTTTGCTCCCATCGTCTCCCCAATGCTTGCATCCAAACCCTTGTCTCACTATCTGCCTTTGGGGAAATGGAGACTAGGACAATACTGCTGTCCCCACTTTATAGGTGGGCCGCTGAGGCCCAGAGAGATTAACTGCATGCCAGAGGCCATACTCTCTCCTCCTCCAAGATGTAACTGTCCTCTGGTCCTTAGCATATGACTTTAATATCATAAAGTCATGGTTACAGTGCTCTGGGGACATTAAGTGGAATCAGTTGGGAATTAGGGAAGATTGCGCAGAGAGAGTGACATTGGATCTGCTCCTGCAAAGACATATAGGCAACTGCGTGCCTGGGGGAGGCGGGCGGAGACGGGACTGAAAAGCAGCCATATACACAGCAATGACCTTGGGAGCTGTTAAAATATTTACTAAAATCCCCTCACGCAAGTTGGTGAATAGGACTGCCCCCCTCCCTCCAGGACTCCCCACTGCTCTGCGACCCCACCCGTCCCCCGGGACACCCTGGGTCTGCCCATGATACAACAACTTATGGGGTAACACAGCAGAATGCTGCCAGGACTCTGGTCCAACAGCTGGTGACTCTGACTGGTTGGTCCCTAGACTTCACTTGTTACTAAATATTTGCAATAAATATTCTTGGCAAAAGGAGGGGCACGAGCAAAGATATTTACTGATTAAATCCCATGGTTCCTCCTCTCCCCTTGCTTTTCAAGGTCCCATTCATCACACAGCTAAAAAATAAATGTCTACGTGCTACGCTGGCCAAGATAAATTTTTTTTCTTTTCCAGGATAAATGTTTAATGCCATAAGCAATTACCCAGTCAGAACCTTCCCCATAGCATGACAGCTGATGAAACAGAGCCCAGCGCTTAGCTGTGAAGACTTCCACCTAAGAGAGCAGAAACATATGGTGTTTCAACAGGTCAGTAATTCCCCAGATTTCCCACCAGTTGGCCTGAAAAACACAAAGCCTGCAAATTCACGGTTACTGAAAAGCGCTCTCAGTGTGAGGTTCGGTGATCTGAGCAAAGGAAAATGACTGCAAGGTAAGTACCAGCACAACAGATTAACAAAGACGGCCAAGTTCATGTTTAAAGTTGGACAGCTGTATTTTTCACATAAACGAAGTCACCTTTTCTGACACTTCGAACTTGCTCTTTGCTCTTCTGGGGGGGAAAGGAACAAAGACTCCTGATTAAAGACTAACACTTCCTTCGGAAAGTAACAACTGGACATCAGAGCCCCTTTTATACCATGCTCTAGCTTAGAAATTGATATGTACCAAAGTCTCCTGAATATATTTGTATGTCATTTTACTTTTTAATTGGAAGATACTGGGCTTTACAGGGAGGAAGGGAAGTTAGCAATCCCATGAGAAATGGCTGCAAGAAGGGGAATCCCAAAACAGTCAAATTACATTTCAAAAGGCATCTTTTAGAAAGGAACCTAGGATGATTTTTCTTGGTGGTGATCACAGGGAAGAAGAAGAAAACAGAAATAATAAAGACACACAATTCAGAAACAAACATTCAAAAACAGAGGCAGGCTAACAGCAGCCCCAAAGCTTTGGCTTCCGTGGAGGGTTCCTTCTTAAACAAGTTACCTAACACAGCTAAATCTGTTACCTCTGGCCACATACATGGGGTGCCTTCTGAAAATAACCATCTTGGAGAGTAATCGGTCTTCACTGATTCATTCTGAAAGCCAGCTGGCATCTGCGAGTTAAAAAGGTAAGATGGGGCTTCCCTGGTGGCGCAGCGGTTGAGAGTCCACCTGCCGATGCAGGGGACACGGGTTCGTGCCCCGGTCCGGGAAGATCCCACATGCCGCGGAGTGGCTGGGCCCGTGAGCCATGGCCGCTGAGCCTGCGCGTCCGGAGCCTGTTTTCCACAACGGGAGAGGCCACAACAGTGAGAGGCCCGCGTACCGCAAAAAAAGAAAGAAAGAAAGAAAGAAAAGAAAAGA
>NW_006790426.1:300282-324478 GCF_000442215.2 Lipotes vexillifer | reverse complement strand
TGGTCGGGGAAGTTCCCAGATGCTCGGGAGCGGCTAGGCCCGTGAGCCATGGCCGCTGAGCCTGCGCGTCCGGAGCCTGTTTTCCACAACGGGAGAGGCCACAACAGTGAGAGGCCCGCGTACCGCAAAAAAAAAAAAAAAAAAAAAAAAGGTAAGATGTCTGAAGTACACACCAGAGTTCAGAAGGGTGGTTAATGCTTCCTTAGTCTCTGTCCGCAGAAGACTTCCTGTCCCCTCTTAGCCCTCTCTCTGGGTGAGGTTAGGCTCTGAGTCTCTGGGGAATGCACTGTTTTGGGAAGTTGGGCATCTTACTCGGTTAAATGCATTTTATAAACGAACTTTACCAAGGTGCTTCTGCCCATTCCAATAATAACCTTTCTCTCTAAACTGCAGCTACACAGCTCTCTCAACTAACGTTGGTTCTGTAAGGCCAACTGGCCCGAGGCAGGGGAACGCAATCAGATTCACAGGTTGCATCAGACCGAAACTTTTCCGGACCACCCAGTTCCAGAAACTGACCTGGAGACTTTCCATCCGGCCCAGCCTTCCCGCCTTTCGAGGGGCGGGACTAACGGCCCCAAGACTGCCGCGATACCCGAAAAGACCCCCATATAAGGAATACCCTGCGCCCTCCCGGATTCGCCACACCCCTTTCCCTTCTTCCCCTATAAATTCGGCGCAAACCCCCCGCCCGCGCGCGACTGCTCTGGCCCCTTTCTCTCGGGCCAGTGAACCTCGCCCGGCAGCGCTCCCAGATAAAGCTTGTTTAAGCTCTCCCCCGTCTCTCGGTGCCGTTCCTTACATTTGGTGCCGGAGCCCGGGAGGGGTACCAAGCCCCACGGGTTACCGCGCGGGCCGCTCCTCCCCTCCCCCAGGAGACAACCAGGGAACCTCTACTCATCCACCCGATCCGGCAGAACACGGGGTTAAGTCCCCCTCCCTTGTTCCCTCCGACCCGCAGAGTCCCTGCCCACCGGGCTCCCTGTCCCTAATCGCGGCCGCGTCAGGGACTCCTCCGTCCGCTCTCCGGGCCTCGGGCAACTGAGGAGACGTCCCAATCGCCTGACCGCCCTCCGACCGGCCGTGAATTGGAGACTGAGACCAGGGACGCCTCTCTCCCTCTCCATTCACTCAGGGACAGACTGGGGGTCATGGGAACCTCACAATCGAAACCAGATTCTAAGACGCCCCTGGGGTGTCTCCTAGCCAATTTTACAGCCCTCGGTTTCTCCCAAGATCTCCGTCGCCGACGGCTTATTTTCTATTCCACTGTGGCCTGGCCACAATATCCTCTAGACAATCAATCCAGATGGCCTCCTGGAGGGACTTTGGATTTTAACATCCTCCGTGATCTAGATAATTACTGCCGCAGGACGGGCAAATGGTCCGAGGTCCCCTATGTCCAGGCCTTCTGGTATTTACACCCCCGCCCTTCCCTCTGCGTCGACTGTTCCACTTCCCAGATCCTTCTTGCCAAACAGACCTCTCCTACATCCCAGCCCCTAATTTCCTTTGACGATGACCCCTCTCCACTAGCCGACCCACCCGAATCTCTGGCCTCTCCCCCCTCCAGAGCTCCTCTCCAACCTCCACCCTACCCCGAAGCGGTCCCTCCTCCTCCCGAACCCGCTCCGGCCCCTCCAGCCGCTCCCCCGCCTCCCTCGACGGTTTCTCCTCCCACGCCCCTTGCCTCGCCAATCAGTGCACATACACGCTCTCCCGACTCCCAGGATCCAAATCTCCTCGGCCCTCTGAGGGAGGGAGCAGGAGCGGAAGGATTAGTTAGAGTTCATGTTCAAGTAGAAAAGCGATTAGGCTCCTTTTCTGCCGACTCTTCCCGCTACGTCAAAGAATTTCGCTACCTCTCTCAAGCTTACGATCTGACCTGGCACGATATCTTTGTGATCCTATCTTCTACTCTGACCCCTGACGAGAGGGAAAGAATTCAAAGTGCTGCCCGAAACCACGCAGATCAGGTTCACCTTACCGACAACTCCATGCCTGTCGGAGCGACTGCCGTACCTGGCACCGATCCAGGCTGGACTTACCAGGATGGCCAAGATGGCCGTCGTAAACGCGACCTCATGATCCAATGCCTCCTGGCCGGCATGCAGGCTGCCGCTCATAAGGTCGTCAATTTTGAAAAACGAAAAGAGATAACCCAAGAACCTAACGAAAATCCAGCTATCTTTCTCAATCGCCTTACTAAAGGCCTTAAATCTCTACACCCGGCTGGATCCCGACACCCCGGCAGGGGCAGCGGTCCTAGCCACCCATTTTATTACCCAATCAGCCCCGGACATCCGAAAGAAATTAAAACGGGCAGAAGACGGCCCTCAGACCCCTATTCGAGATCTGGTAAAGATGGCCTTTAAAGTCTATAATGGCCGTGAGGATTTGGCAGAATCCAGCCGACAGGCTCGGATGCACCAAAAGGTGGCCCTCCACACCCAAGCTCTTGTAGCCGCCCTAAGGCCGGCCATCTCCCATGGATCACAGCATCCACGGGGTCCTCAAAAGGCAACCCCGCCAGGGGCCTGCTTCAAATGCAGAAAAGAAGGCCACTGGGCTCGCCAAAGTCCCAATCCCCGACCTCCTTCTAAGCCCTGTCCCAGCTGCGGGCTAACGGGCCACTGGAAGAGTGACTGCCCTACGACGGGCCGTCCCTCAGCGTCTCCACGCAGGGGGGAGGCCGACCCAACAGCATTACCACTCGAACTGCTGGGACTGGCTGACGACTGACAGTGCCCGGACTCGAAGACCCCCATCACCCTCGCCGAGCCCAGGGTAACGCTACAGGTAGCGGGGAAGTCCATCTCATTTCTGGTGGACAGGGAGGCTACCTATTCGGTCCTGCCTACCTATTCCGAGCGAGTTTCTCCTTCCCAGATCTCGGTCATGGGTATTGATGGCAAACCATCCTTCCCACTCCAGACCGGTCCACTCCCACGTCATACCGAAGGACTCCCCTTTTACTCGTTCCTTCCTAGTCATACCATCCTTCCCAGTTCCTTTGCTAGGCCGAGATGTCCTTTTTCCACTTAGGGGCCTCCCTCCAGCTGGTTAGACTTGACCCTAAGGTCCCCTCCTCCCAACTCCTGCTTCCTCTTCTCGGCCTGTCTCTAGAACCCTCCCCCTCCTACTCCCCTCTTCCAATCATACGGAAGCCAATCAACCCCCAAGTCTGGGATACTTCTAAGCCCATACTAGCAACACACCATTCCCCCGTCCTCATCCGCCTAAAGGACCCCTCCAAATTTCCATCAAGGCCCCAATTTCCCATCTCTGAGACTCACCTTAGGGGCCTACAACCTATTATCACCAGACTCCTAAACCAGGGACTCCTTATCCCCACTGACACTCCCTGCAACACCCCCATCCTGCCTGTCCGCAAGGCCTCTGGGGATTATCGCCTCGTCCAGGACCTCTGACTAATCAATGAGGTGATAATTCCCCTCCACCCAGTAGTACCAAACCCATACACTTTGCTCTCCCATATTCCCGCGTCCACCACCCATTTTACGGTCCTCGATCTCAAAGACACCTTCTTTTCTATCCCCCTACACCCTGATTCCTACTTACTTTTTGCTTTCACCTGGACGGATCCGGATACCCAGGCTTCCCGCCAGCTCACCTGGACGGTTCTTCCTCAGGGCTTCCACGACAGCCCCCACCTCTTTGGCCAGGCTCTGGCGCGGGACCTCGCTTCCTGCCCTCTCACCCCCAGTATAGTCCTCCAATACCTGGATGCTCTCCGACGCTTAATAGAAGAACTCCAACGCAGGCAACGACAATCCACCTCCCCAATTCCCGACTGATGGCGGTCCACCCTCTATACCTGGCTAACACCAATCTTAGGCCCCTTAATTCTCATCTGTATCTTGTTCATGCTTGCTCCCTGTTTTCTTAGTTTCCTTTGCAGGCGCATGGAGGAAGTCTCTTCGGGTGGCCACAAACCAAATGCTCCTCAGCCCTTACACCTTGCTTCCTACAGAACCCCCCACTGGTCTCCCTTAAGCCTCGGACCTCTGGTCGCCCGACTCCCCTTTCGACGCCCCCATTCAGCAAGAAGTACCCAGAGATCAGAACGCTGCCCCATTCCACCAAAGATGTCGGGATGTAAGGCCAACTGGCCCGAGGCAGGGGAACGCAGTAAGACTCACAGGTTTGCATCAGACTGAAACTTCCGGACCACCCAGTTCCAGAAACTGACCTGGGGACTTTCCACCCGGCCCAGCCTTCCCGCCTTTCGAGGGGCGGGACTAACGGCCCCAAGACTGCCGCGATACCCGAAAAGACCACCAAATAAGGAATACCCTGCGCCCTCCCGGATTCGCCACACCCCTTTCCCTTCTTCCCCTATAAATTCTGCCCAAACCCGCGCCCGGGGAATGACTTCTCTGACCCCTTTCTCTCGGACCAGTGAACCTCGCCCGGGAGCGCTCCCAGATAAAGCTTGTTTAAGCTCTCCCCCGTTTCTTGGTGCCGTTCCTTACAGGTTCCAGAGAAGAGATCCAAGGTTGGAATATTTTACTACTGTGCAGTTTCATTTGTAAGCATCAGTTTGGGGCCTAACACTTGTTGGGCCCTGGAGGATCCAGTGCCTCTGAGAACTTCACGGAGGTGGTTAAAGAAACAAAGCTGCCATGGGAGGGGTGGTCCCACTCGAGAGGGAAAGGAAAAGAAAATGCTTGATGCAGGTCTTCCCAAGGAAGCTGGAATGAACAAGTCGGGGCCAGTGTTCAGTTCAGCGGTGGACTATGGCATTTCAAGTGATGGGACCAGATACAGAAAGGTCAGAAGGCATGTGGCAGATTCAAGACATTTCAGGGAGGTCTGTGTGACAGGAACACAGGGTGAGGGGTGGGACAAAGGCCCCCCGGGGGAGAAGGCCCACCCTGATCCTGGAGGAAGGGGCGAGGGGTGGAGATGTTTGGCACCAACAAATAACAGGTCATTTCAGGTATTAAGAAAAGCACTAACAAAAATAATAGCAGTAGTGGCAAATATTGAACCAGCCATCATCCTAAGCGCTTCTTCATGTACTTAATTCTCACAACAGTCCTATGGGAGAGGTACCCCATGGGTCCCATTTTACAGACAGGGCAAGTGAGGCAAATGGAGGTGTAGCAAGTTTAGTGGTAGAGCTAGGAAGTGGTGGAGCTTGGGATTTAAAAGGAGGCAGCCTGCCTCCATAGCCCATGCTTTTTAGCGCTGTGGCACAGTGCCTCTTCGTCGATGACCTACGTCAGCAGATACTTGTTAATACTGAATTGCTATTTCCTCTCCATTTTTTAGAAAGGAAAATTAAGGCGGAGAAAGCAGATGTGACTCTGGAAAGGTCACACAGAATAATCACTGGTAATCTGTGTTGACAAATAATCCTCTCAGCCATTTTAGCTTCACTTGTCTGTAAAAACAAATTTAAATATAGAGCTGGGACCCACAAAAGAAGGCACTCCCTAAATCTTCAATACTCTATTATCAAAATGCTCACAATACTGGTTGTTCCTAATAAGATGCTTGGCAGTGAAATTTGCAAGGCCTCCAGGAAATCTTCGATAGTTTTGCTACAATCTTGCCAGCTAAGGACTACAAAGCAAATCAGTTAGTCTTCTGCAGACAGTCACCTCAAGCGGGATGATGCTCATTTGCGTAACAATAACAGTGATGAGAGAAGAGCTATTGGTTCCACCGCTCCTTGCCAGACTCCTGACATTCTAACCCGGCACTCTTGACTGAATCCTGTAAACTGGCATTTACAGCCAAGGTGATCTATACTATTTTTTAAAATTAATTAATTAATTTATTTTTGGCTGCGTTGGGTCTTCGTTGTTGCGCACGGGCTTTCTCTAGTTGCGGCGCAACCCTTGGTTGCAGTGCGCGGGCTTCTCATTGTGGTGGCTTCTCTTGTTGCGGAGCACAGGCTCTAGAGCGCGGGCTCAGTAGTTGTGGCGCGTGGGCTTAGCTGCTCCACAGCATGTGGGATCTTCCCGGCCCAGGGCTTGAACCCATGTCTCCTGCATTGGCAGGTGGATTCGTAACCACTGCACCACCAGGGAAGCCAGTGATCTATACTTTTAATGGAAAAAAAAAAAAACCTATCAGGAAATAAACACACAAATCATGTAACTGACTATTTACCAACTTCGATGGGAGCTTCTTAGTGAAGCATAAATGATTTCAGGGCAATTTCAAACAGCCACTTACCTTTCCAATTCATATCCATCAATGTGTTAAAGCTCGCTCCCAGAGTGTGATTTCAAATGGCAGGCATCATGTTCCCTGCTAAGATAAAGACCCTCGGGTCCTATTCAGTCATTGTGAAGGCTCTGTTGCAATATGGCTGCACGATAAATCAAGAACGCCTTTGTTATTTATGAAAAGTTTCGCCTTCTTGATGTTTTCCCACTGCATCTTTTTCTGCCTTTCTTGTTCTCTGCTTGTGACTTCTTCCTCACTGTCACAGCTGGGAGGACTGTTAAGTAGGCAACTGAAAACGCCCCCTACATCTGAATCGATGAGCGTTTGTTCAGGAGGTTGTAAGGAATGAACACCTGTTGGCCAGAGAGCTTGTCTGAATGGCGGGTGAGACAATTCCAAGACCTGAGACGAAGAGTGTAGCTGGAAGACCACTCCTCCTAGGTTCCCCTCACTGCATTTTCCGAGAAGGAGAGAGATTTCTCATTGAGCTCCATAATCAATCAAATGAGAGACGGTAACTGTTGGGGTCAGAAACTCATTGAAGCCACTTTTATTCTTAACAATGGGAAATCAGCTGTGCAGCTGTGTAAAGACCAGCCAGAACCTGTTCCCAGGCATGGGAAACACATTCATGAATTTGTCTTACTGAGGGCGGGATGGGGACGTTGCTCATTCAGATTTACTTTGGAGGGGAGTTTACTACTCTCAACTGCAGATCTTTAAGAGAAGCTATCTGTAAACAGCATGCTATATCAAATACGGGAAAGTGAAAGATGGCATGAGCAAAACACCCCTAGGAATGGCAGTGCTCACCTGAGAAAACTGGGTGTAGGGTCTTCCAGGTTCAGTAACCAGAAAAATGAACGTTTTTAGACTAAGCCCCCTACTTAGGACAGACACTGTAATTTAAACAGTGTGATAGCATCAATTATAGGGTTGACTTGCTTAAGTAATTGGAGTAGTTTAGGATGACATATGCTCGGTGGCTGTGCTCTTTTGGTTCTAAAGGTTGGAGGATAGTAGAAAAGGGAGATAGGTTTGACTTTTCACCTTGGCCTATGACATTTGACCAAGAGTGAACCCTGAGTGTGGGTAAAAGTGATGCCACCAAGTAGCCTGTCACTATGTGTCCCAGAACTCCATTGAGGATGGCTCTGCACACAGCCGGTTTATCAGAGACTAAAGATTTCTAACTCTGACTACCTGCTCACAACAGCTTGCCTGCAACCACCCAGCTTAACAGGATCAAGGAAAGGAAAACTGTCGTACTAATGTGATTCTACGATCCAAAGAAATTCTTACCCAGGAAGATAAAAGTTACAAATATTTCTCAAGGTTTGTTTTAGGAACTTCCTGAAAATCCATCCATTTGAACAATGTATCACCCCATTCTCAAAAAAAAAAAAAAAAAAGAAAAAAAGAAAACATTTCCACCAGGGTAAATAGCTCATTTGCAGGACCAATAATCACTCAACTGGGCTAAATCCTCTCATCCAACAAGAGTTTCGCAAAAATACTTGCTTCAAAACCCTCCTTGCTGGATCCACCGATTCTAAACTGTACTATCACAGACTTTGCCCAATTCTGATCAAATATCCCCCATTAAAAAAAGTCCCTTACTCCAGACAGCCAAATTGTAAAAACATTTGCCCTTGACCTCCCTCTCCTGAGACTCTACCAAGACTTTCAAGATGGTAGCCCCCTTACTGCAGTGAACTACAAATGTGACTTTGCAATATCAACAGGCAATTTTGGTAGCCATGTCAGGGAGCTGACAGTCAACAACTTGCAAATTCCAAGCTATTTGCTACAATGTTCTACTGCTCTATGACCTTTTATATAGACCAGAGAATGTCAGAACTGGGTATACACCTAAGAGTGGAATTTCCAGTTCATATGGCAACTTTATGTTTAACTGTTTCAGAAACTGCCAATCTATTCTCTTTCTCTGCATTTCTGCTTTGTCATTTAAAGAGAAATAATGCAATGAGAGCAAAATGCTCAGGATTGTGGAGGCTAAACGAGGGAAACAATGGAGGTCAACAGAACTCTCCCTTGGAGCTTAGCTAAGCCTCCTATGGTATTGGCATCACTTCCTCTTCTGTTAATCTTCAATCCCAACCCCTCACTTGAGAAGGAGATTCTGTCTACTTATCATGAATTTACGGTTCTTAATTCAGGGTTCTTCCCCAGACTTTTCCAGGTATGTGATTAGAACATTTATCAGATTAGCTCAATTAGATACTAAAGATGCTTAAGAAAACAGCATACAATTCTTATCCGTTTACACAAATAACGTTAACTCTCAAGGATGAGACTCAAGGATGTATTCTACAACATGGGGAATATGGGCAATGTTTTGCAATAACTGTAAATGGAAAGTGACCTCTAAAACTGTACAAAAAATATTTAAAATATGACACTGATAGAGGGGTATTAAAATTTTTAAAAATTAAAAAGAAAAAATTTTAAAAAGAGTGTTGAGAATGTAATATGGACTTTATAGGCTTCGTCGAAAAGCAAAGCTATGTAGTACAGAACTGTGGTTAGACAAAATAATCTGCCCCCCTCTAACCCCTCCCCACGCACGACAAAGATTTCCACATCTTAATTACTTGACCTGGCAATATGTTACATTACATGGTGAAAGAGACTTTGCAGATGGAATAAGGTTACAGACCTTAAAATAAGGAGATTATCCCGGATTATCTGGGTGGGCCCCATGTAATCCCACTGGCCCTTCAGAGCACAGGAGGAAGGCAGAAGAGTCAGTGAGAGATGCGACTGCAATAGAGGAGACAGGAAGCCTTGGAAGCATGAGAGGGACTCGAGTAATGAACGGCAGCCAATGCATCAAGGCGGCCTGGAGAAGCTGGCAGCAGAGAAACAGAGACCTCAGTCCCACAACCACAAGGAACTAAATACTGCCAAGGACCTGGCAGGAAACACATTCTCCCCTAGAGCCTCCAGAAAGAAAACAACCCTGTTGGTACCTTGATTTTAGCCCAGTGGGATCCCTATTGGACCTGTGACCCACAGAATCACAAGATAAGAAATTTGTGGTATTTTATGCAACCACATTTCTGATAATTATTATTTTTTAAACAAGATTTTTTTTTTTTTGATGTGGACCATTTTTCAAGTCTTTATTGAATCTGTTACAATATTGATTCTGTTTCATGGTTTTGGTCTTTTGGCTGTGAGGCCTGTGGGATCTTAGCTCCCCAACCAGGGATTAAACCCCCGGGGCCTCCCTAGTGGCGCAGTGGTTGAGAGTCTGCCTGGCGATGCAGGGGACGCGGGTTTGTGCCCCGGTCCGGGAAGATGCCACGTGCCGCGGAGCGGCTGGGCCCGTGAGCCATGGCCGCTGAGCCTGCGCGTCCGGAGCCTGTGCTCTGCAACGGGAGAGGCCACAGCAGTGAGAGGCCCGCATACTGCAAAAAACAAACAAACAAAAAACCAAAAACCTGCACCCCCGGAATTGGAAGGCGAAGTCTTAACCACTGGACTGCCAGGGAAGTCCCTCTGGTAATTATTTATGGCAGCAAGAAATATGACAAGAAGTATGACCATGAATCTCATCTGCTGTTATATCGGGGAGAGTACAGCAATTCATTCTCAAAGGGGCCTGGTGAGGTAGCTGTTTTGCTTGACTTGACTCGATTTTAAATACACAAGGGGACTGAGGTTCAAAGATAGTAAATGATTTGCTTTATCTGAGGAGACAGGACTCAAAACTTGTGCTTTCGATGCTCTCCTACCTTATAAGACTATCTCACGGTGGGTTGAAAACACTTCAAATCTGATTCCTACATTTCCATTTTAACACCATCAGGTCATCTTCAGATTTTTGGCTTCCCAGGGCAAACAGGCAGAGGCTACATAAACTCATCTCTTTCCTTTTCTAATTTTGGAGTGGCAACAACAGGTGAGAATCCCTGTTGTAACACTTGAGCTCTCTAAACTCATCCTTCTTATTATTTCTTCCTTCAAGTGTATTTTGCCTGAGCCCAAAACACAGTGAGTAATGAAATTCAACAATTTCCCCACAGAACATAGGCGTATATTAATAAAGAAGAAGTGATTTGCTGGAACGCCTACAATGCAAATGAGAAATAATGGGGGTTCAGGCTTCTGTAATGCACATGTTTATGAAACCATATTGATAATTATAAATACTATTCATCTTCCAGACGTTCATAGACAGAACACAGTTATACATCATTGGTTACTAGAAGAAATGCTGACAACACAAGGGTGATCTTGGTTTCTTTCATTTTCAGTTTGTTTCAGAATATGTACAAATACACGCCTCCACACAAAAGCGTTGTTGACTTCACTAAAGCAGTTCTCTTTTGCAGGCTGTATTTATTGACCCTTGTAAAAAAACATTATTACATACTTATGGCTGTTTTGGTTCATTAATACTATTAGTATATTATTGTTGATTTTTAGAAAACAATTCCCAGAGACCATTTATAAAAAGTCAGGCATACGTGGAAACCAAATTAGTGGAGATAAGTTAGAAACTACTCTAAGTCTAGATGAGGTGAATGAAATGAGATGCCTGTGGGCGTAAGGAGTAAGGAGAGTGGGTGGAGTTAGCAAGGTATCAGGCAGTAAGGGATAGTGGGGTCTGTGGTGACATGAAGAACACACACCGTGTCTGAAGTGGGAAGCCAATTAGATCCAATTAGCTGTAACTGCATGGGACAAAGGCATATTATTGTCTGATCTTCTGATTTTACAAAAGAAAAGCCAAGAATATAGTTATTCTTATGAAATTTCTTGATTCTTAAAATATTAGCAAGGAATTAAGTTTTTAAACACACCTGCTGTCTGTATTCTGTTTGAGATCTCTAGTGTCAAGTTGGCTGACAACTGGAAAGCACTACATACTCTACCGGATTGGTACACGTCCTGTGTAAAATATCACAGATTTAGAGACGCTGACAAACGAAAATAACGTTTGGCACTCTGGTCTCAGGTTAAATGCCATCTTGTCAGAGAGGCTGTCCTTGTCCTGGTTCACAGACCTAGGAACTGGGCAGGACCATGTTTATAAACCAGAGCCCCACGATCCTAAATCCTTTGTTGTTTTGACCCTTTCTCTAACGCAGCATTAACACCTAGAGAGGCAGGCAGTGGATGCGACCAGTGTTAATGGTGTGATTATGAATTAATCCACTTTCACCAACACAAATGTAGCCACTGACTCCGCTGCTTGATCCCTCAAGAATAATAATCCCACAGCCACAGATAGGTTTCTAAACTTAAAGATCAACTGGAACAAAATTAAAACCAATTCTTTCAACCCTTTTCCTCCTTTTTTCCTGACTGGCTTTATCATTCAGAGACCAAAAGAGTCTACGTTGCAGTGTCAGCCAGCTTTCAGACCACTTGTAAAATTCTTAAGAAACTTGTCTGGTAAACCAAGGTCTTGAATGGATCCCTGAATCACACGGAATTGCTGACTGCAGCAGAATTCTGGATACATCTTCTCAACCATTCATGCAACAAGCACTGGGAATTCTGACAAATCAAAACTGACAAGCCCAGCCCTAAGTAATTTATAACATAATTCAACTGTTTGTCTGCTTATCTACTCATCTGTTTAATATAAAACAAGCCATTTTTACATGCTAAGTATTAGGCTAGGTGCTGCGGTATAAAGAAGAAAAAAATACAGCCGAGTGCTAGAAACTGACATTTTCAACAGTTACGGATGAGGCGATAAACTAAGGATATTAAATTATTATTACTGTTGCTGTTGTAGCTAACATTTGTTGAATATTTACTATGTGCCAGGCACTGTCTTAAGTATGCTACATACAGTACTACATTTAATTCTAACAATAACCTTATGAAATTGGTACTATTGTAATCCTGCTTTACAGCTAGTAAGTGGCAGAGCTGAGACTCAGATCCATTTAATCACGTTAGCTGCAAACCTGTAGCCCTAATCACTATAAATTATAAGATATGAGCCATTAATTATGATGAACAATTAGGTGATTCCATAAAAGAAGCCTTCACACTGAAGCTGAAAGAAGGTCTAGATTTTGACAACTTACGTATTTTTCTCTTTGTCAACACTGATTATGGCTATCCATTAACCCGTATTTCACGCAGCGCATTGAAAAGTAGGAGCGTGATTAGACTTCTAAAACATTTTTACTGTTGCAATTATGAAACAATAGAGTGATTAGTAGTTTTATGGGCATGGTAAATAAATCTTGATTTGGGGAGAGATAATTGGATTAAACAGTAATTGCTGCAATCAACCGTACTTTTTATGTCTTTAAACGCCCGTGAAAGCCTAAATTCTAACCGGGGTGAAAGATTCAATATTTAACAAAATCACAACTCTTAAAATTAATTTTTTATCACCTCAGTTTAATGAAATCTGAAAAAATTCTGCTTATTGAGGGTAGGCTAACATTTTATTTCCCCCAATTTGGGCACATTAAAAGAAAAACAATTTTGTTTTCATTTTGGATTGCTGTAGTGAATGAGATAGTTGATAAAAAAGTTACCACATTTAAGTCGCCTTCATTCATTGATAAGGGAACAATCCAGAGGGGCTATAAATGGCTTCCAGTAAAGGTTTCCTAGGGCTCAAAGATGTCACCTCCACCTAGTTTCCCTAAGTTTTGCCTCATTTTCCCTGGAGCTCCTGGCTCTGTGGCCTCCAAATGGCTCCCTGGGGCTCCTGAGGGCCACACCCGCCTCCAACAGGAGGTGTTGGATTGGCTGGCGGATTTCCAGGGGTTCATCCCGATTGGACAGTTTACTGCCCATCATCACTATGGCCACGGTGATTGGCTTAGGCTAAATCAGGTGTGGCCCCTGGACTTGGGAACCACACCGGGCAGACCACATGGCTAAAAGAAGCTTGGGCGCTCTTCCCAGAGGGAAGAAGTGTGCTGTGGCTGCTTTCTGTAGAAAACGTCTACCATTAAAAAGAGTTCATGCTAATTTTACATGTCTTTATATATTAACAACAACAACAAGCCCAAATGGCTGCTGTGTTCCAGATACCAGTTCTAGTAGGTACATGAAACAATAATTAAAACATAGGAGTTTTCAGTCCCTAGGTAGAAAGTCAGTTCAACAGGGAACAAATCACTTATAAAGCCCTCCACACCTCCGAAGGTCACAAAGTTGGACTAGTCTACATACGGGCAGATGACAGAGGTGCCAATAAAGGTTAAGTGATATTTATTCAACCTTCCACTTAAGAGAGTGCGCAGTTCACTGTAGGAAGCTGCCCATTAAGAGTAGGTTTTTTTTTTTTTTTTTTTAACTTTAATCAACAATTTGGGATTTTAAAGAACGTCAGTTATTAGAAAAAAGAACATTTTAAGTGTATCTAAATTTCCTACTAACTGCAAATAACTGAAAGATGACAGAAGTCACCTTTGTTTCTAATATGCAAAACAGATGTAGAGTTTATTCACATTATATATTTATAATTTTTAAAACTATCTATGTTTCATTTCTTGCCTTTTTTCCCAAAATATTCCCCATCCCAATTTTTAAACAGGACTCTGCATTATTCATTTTAAAATATTTTTTTTCCTCTTCTTCATCTTGGGAAGCACTACTTATCCTTCAAATTCCAGTTCAAATATAAGCCAGTGCCTTAAATCAGAACCTATCTAAATGCTGTAAATGCAATTTATCAGTTACAGAGCCCTGATCCTATTCTGGGAACTCCAAGGACAGGGACGTGCCCCTCGTTTCTCCCAGCATCTCCAGGAGCTCCATCCTTTCTGACACCCTGCAGACGAGCAATGGATAGGGTTGCATTATCCCTTTGCCTGCTTCTCTGCCGGGAAAAATGTTTTCTGGAACCTCTGCATCATACTGTACAAACCTGAGAAAATAAATCAGGGCTCTTTCTGTAGCGGTGGTTAAGTGGGAGAGTGAATGGCTTTGCTCTTACTGATTTCCTTCTGATGAATTCTTGTTGGTGCAGAAATATTGTAGTAGCAAGCCATGTGGTCATGTGTTAGCCTGAGAGGAGACAGGGCCTACAGCTATTATTCCACCAGTGAGGGCTCAGGGTGGCATTGTGTAACAGACAGTGCACTCCTAGGCATCTAAATTCCACAGGATCGGGTACAGAATGGCAAGCAGTCTGGTCTATAGCCCTGGGATTATAGGACTCTAAAACCTTGACTTCTTAGCTAAGAAACTCATTTGCAATTACTGACCACAGAGAAAGCTCTCCAGACAATTCCATTTGCTAGAGACGATCTAACTGGGGATTGAAAGGGTACCCCCAAGTCTGTAAATGAGAAGTACACTTGTCACTTGACATACTTTGTTTTATTTCACTGAGTTGGAGAAAGCAAACCTACAAAACTAAGTTTGCCCCAAATTCACTCTCACAGAACTTTTAAGTGAATCAGAATAATTAGAGCAAAAATAATATCTTGAGCTCGGTGATGCTGGAGGGACAGGATACCAGTCACTGGACACGCTATGGGCTATGGCCCGGGTCTTCAGTGAGAAGGGTGGAGTGCCCTCTGAGCACTGCATTCACCTCCATTTTAGTCTTCTCTTAGTGATTCAAATTGGACTTTACAGTATCTTAAGGAGCCCATGAAAGGCATTAACATGGTAACCTCTTTCCAAGGCCACTTACCACAGTGGCCACCCTCTGAATTAACCCAGCCCTTCACGGCTCTGAAACTGTCCCTGTTCCTGCCTCAGCCATTTGTACCTTTAAGGTGCATGCTATCCTGAGCATCAATTACTGGGTTCAGCTGAGGATTCGTGGTCCTGTCTGCTCTTCCCGCCATACCACTCTCAGCATGACAAAGTAGAATCAGAAATGTTCCTGTTTAGAGCTAAGTCAAGCTTACATCTCTGGTCTAGCTTCCACAAACAAAAACAAGAGTCCAAAGTATTTATGGTCGGCCCAGCTTGCCAGGCAAATGAAACAGAATCTTTTAAATTCGGTGCTATTTAGAGTAGCTGGACTGGAACTGTGTCATTTTCTATGAGGTTTTGCAAGGCCTTGGGTTCTCTGCTATTACAGTTTCTCTCGCTCTCTTTCTCTAATGCATTTCAAGGCCAGGTATAGATTAACAACTTACCTTTTTTTTTTTTTGTAACTATGACCCGAAACTCCTTTCTGAGCTTCAGATTTGTACCCGTTTCATTTAGGCTTTTCATATATTTGGGAAAAGCTCAACTGGGATTCCCAATTCTCCCCCTCCCATTCCCAGGAGTCTCCCCAATCTCTTGTCAGAGCATCCAAACGGCCTCAGTCTATGCACATGGGATTCACTCTTATTTTTCCTTCAAACCCAGTATTATTTTCCCTTTAATCCCAGTACTGAATCCATCACTAAATTATGTTATTCTTCCTATAAGATATATATGTAATTACAGATGTACATATACATATATGTATTTTATATATATATATATGCGTGTGTGTGTGTGTGTGTGTGTGTGTGTGTGTGTGTGTGTGTGTTTCCACTCATTTCATTACATCTCCACTATTACCACACTCTCCAAGCCAGTGGTTCTCAAAGTAAATGCCATCAGCATAACACAGGGACTCCTTAGAAAGGCAAATATTTGGGCCTCCTTCCACTCCCAGATGTTCTGAATCAGAAACTCTGGGGGTGGGCCCAGCAATATGTGTTTTTACAAGCCTTCCAGATTTATCTTGCACACGGAAGTTTGAGAACCCCTTCACTAAGCCATTCTATTTCAGCTCGACAACTGCAGTGCACTCTTAATGGGTCTTTCCACTCCCATGCTTGCCCTTTGCTATTCATTACCTTCTCAGTAGACAAAATGATTTGTATTCCTATTTGTGATCCAGTCACTCCCTTGCTTAATACTCCTCTGTGGCTCTGAAATGCACTCAGAATAAAATTTTAGAGATATTCACCATGGCCTACAAGGGACTGCCTGCTCTGGCTCTTACCTACTGCCCTAAGTTCTCCCCCCCGTCCCCTCCCTTAGCTATACCATGGCGCGTCCACCTCCTGACCTGGTCCGTGGATCATTCGTTCTTCCCCCATCATCTGCTCTTCATCCAGTAGGCCCCTCCCCACCTCCATTACTCCTTCTCCCACCCTGCCTCTTACCACACTTGGGAATTTCCACACACATATCTCTTGTTTACCATGTAACTCTGCCCTAGATGTTCAATTATGTGCAAACAGGGACCATGTTTATTTCGATTTCCACTGTGTACATACTGCCTCCCACAATGCTTATCACATGACAGGTGCTTTCAAACAAACAAAAAAACCTACCTGTTGAATGGCTAATAAGATACAATTCGTATAAAGCTTAAAATACAAACCAAACAGAATGATCTTCCTGTCAGCTGGTGGACCTTGAGAGAGAAAGAACAGGACAGATACAAGCAGAGCCATGCAGGACAATGTACAAAGGAGGTAAACTTCCTGTCATGGCTTCATCAACCCCCCCTTTATGCACAATCCTTTCTTCTAAAAATCATGACCCAAGCTCTGCTGCCCCTAAGACATCAATTTTGCATTCTACTCTCAAAAAGCCCTGATCTCAATCATTTCCAAAGTGCCTCCTAAGGTGTACACCAATAAAGGCTAATGGCATAATTTCCAGGTTTGGAAGAGACATTAGAAGGACTTTTCTGGGATAGGGCCTGTGATGGTTCTTTGTATGTGTCAACTTGATGAGGCCACGGGGGTGCCCCAGTATTTGGTTACACGTCATACAGGGTCTGTCTGTGAGGGAGTTTCTGGATGAGATACACATTTGACTTGTGACTGAGTAAAGCAGTTACTCACCAGTGTATGTGTGCCTCAGATAATCTGAGGGGCTGAGCAGAATTAAAGTCTGAATATGAGAGAATCCTCTTTCTCTCTGCCTATCTTTGAGCTGAGACATCAGTCTTCTGCTGCCTTCACACTCAGACTGGAGCCATTAACTCTCCGGGGTCTCCAGCTTGCCAAGTGCAGATCTTGGGACGTCTCAGCCTTCATAAGAATTCTCAGCCAATTTCCTATAATCTGTCTATCTATCTACCTATCTATCTATCTATCTATCTATCTATCTATCTATCTGTCTGTCTATCTATCTTATTGGTTCTGTTTCTCTGGAGAACACATAATAATGCAGGGCCCTGCCGGACACAAGAAAATCGTCTTTGTATATATTACTATTTCAAAGTAGATCTGTGGACCTTGGCAAGCCCTACCTGATTTATAAGCCTTACCCAATATACCTGTCCACAATATCCCTGGTGAATGTCATACTCAAGCTTGATGCCACATCAAAGGACCTGCTGTAGAACTTCTTGAAGTGTAAACGGTCCAGCACATCTCAGCAGAAGAGGCCCTGCAGCACCCCTGCTGCTCTGCCTTCTGCCATCACCCCCAGGCTCCAGGACCTCAGCCACCAGGCTCAGGCCTGGCCTATTTAAGTTCCCTCCCAGGAGGGGAAGAAAAGCAGGGGGGATGCACGGTGTGCTGAGCTCCAGCTGTGCTGAGCCCAGCCAGGGTGGAGGGACCCTAGCCCGTGTGTTCTTTATTCCCTGGGAAGACTGGGTAAATTCATTTAAACTAACCATTAATTTCAAATAGGGCATTGTAAGTATTATTAGAAGCACATTATTGAATGTTGAACCCGAAATATTAAAAAAGTGAAAAATTAAAAAACCTTAAAAAGGTGGTCGGAAAGCTGTCAGCTAACACCTAGGCAGGCATATTCCAAACAGAACCACTTCAGGGGAATGTAAATGCTAATCACACAAGGCCACTCCATTATGATGGTGGAACAAGACAGAACAAGGTCACTCTGCCATCATGTGTGAAATCAGACACAAACAAGGATGCTCTGCAACCACAAAGATAACTCAGCATCTCCCTTTTCCAGTTCACGTAAGTGTCTACTGTTTTTTTTGTTAGTGACAGTTCTTGCCCAGCTCTTGTCGTCCCACCTCCTAGATCAAAATCACCAAGACACTGAGTTATCAAATTGTCTCTGCTTCCCAAGATGACCTAACCCAAAACGGATCCCTGCTTCCTGAAACGTTCTTAGAAACACCCAACTCAGCCCAAACTCTAAAGTGAATCCCATCTGAACTCCTACATCCGTAAGAAGCTTTGGTGGCAGGAGCATGTTTTTCATGCAGCGAGTTAAAGAAACCTGTGTTTGACTACAGATGACTTCCTAATGGGCTCTGGCTAGTGAACTTTGACATAACCTTGCACAAGGAAGTGCTTGCTCACTCAAGGTCATGCTTTACAGAAAGAAGGAGTGGTTATGGAAATTAATGCTGATGTTACCCAGAGATTCTCAGTATAAGCCAAAGTGACTCAGAAGAAAAATGAAAAGAAAAAAAATGCACCAGCAAATAAGGAAGGAAGGAAGGAAGGACAGAAGGGAAAAATAATTTGACCAAGATTAAGATGTCCTCAAAGTATTAAAGTATGAGCTGGTAACTTGTCTGTAAAGCAATCAGAGCCTCAGATTAAACGAGATGATTCACACAGTTGCCAAGTATAACGTCAGGCATGAACTCCACACACATTTCCTACCTGCGCCGTCATCATTGCTATCGTTGCTGTATTATTATTGGTCATCAGTCCCTGCTGATGCCCGGAACAAGTTGAATGTTCACTTGCGGATGCTCACAAACATACAGACGAGAAACGTCTGCCTCAGGGAGCATATTAAAAGCCTGTTCATTCATCACAAAAGCAAAGGAAGAGGAACAAGCAAAACTCACATTGAGCTGCAGTTCATCTGTCCACTGTCCGATCAGGCGGTAACCGGGGTTGGTGGTGTTTGTGGTCTGGTACTGGAAGATGTCGTAACGCCCAGGGGCGTCCCCATTCTTGTTAAACATGACTGGGGTGCCTGCGCTACCTGGTGAAGACAAGACAAAGACAGATTGTAGAGTTAAACGAGTTTCCTTCTATCTCTTGCTCCCCGGGTAATGGTCTGGAGACCTGGTGATGAGCAAGGTAGCTAGGAGGTAGCCTTGCTGTTTAATAGGTTCCCCCAAGATGCCCCCTGAAACTCCTGGGCAAGTCATCACGATGGTCTGCGAATGTCAATTACGGAAGGTGGGAAGACAACCTGCTTCCCCCTTTGAATAGCTCAATTTTTTAATATCTTACAATATTTTATTCTACTTTGTCCTCTCTTTTAAGGAATAACAATCAAATGCACTATTTTCAAGAGCAAATATTAAGCTTTGATGCTGTTGTTACTATTATTTTAGTGTCCATCAAACACTAAATTGTGGTCAGTAAAGAAGCATTTCAAGAAATAATAAATACATTTAAAGAATGAAATACAAGAGAATCAAAAAACAAGCTCAAAAGTTCACTTACATACATAGTTGAATACTCATTGCATTTAAAAAATATTTCTGGCTGATTATTTCTAATTTGCTTTAAACGATAACCAGTCTTAAATGCTTAGCAGTTTGCCTGGTGAATGCTTCATAAATAACGGATTCTTTCTCAATTTTCTATTTGGGTCTTATTTAAAATGTCTATCTTAAGATAAAACCAATGTTTTGGAACAATTAGGCACTGAAGTCAATTTACAAAGACTAATGCATGTAACTGAGTGCTATTTCTCTCATGATCTATAAGAAACAGGAAAAATACCACTGGCTTCAGCATATGTGACTACTGTCTGCTCTCCCTATAAGTTAATACTAGATCAATATTCCCAGCAGAAAACAGTGTATTTCCCGTCGTTTACAAGGAAGTTTACAGATCAATTACAGGCTGAAAGAGAATCACTGAGAAGAGAAGACCATTTTGCTATTTTTAGGGGAGGGCCGGGGTAAGTCTTAGGTAATGAGCATGAAGCACTTTTGATAATTCTCATTAAAAATGTCAGCTTCTAATGGGGGCAGAACTCTGCATCTGGCTAGTAGTCATCAGCTTCTGCAGAATTTGGGCCAATGTAGTACTTGCACTGATGACATGGATGAAAGAAGAACTAAGGCGCGTTAACTGGACAGGAGAGAGAACGCTTGCAACAGTAGAAAAGGGTGTCTACGCTAAGGAAGCAGGCAAGACACTGAGAGTGATCCCACACAAACGATCACTCAACACAAGAATGAAGTTAAAAAAAAAAGGGGCTTGAAAGAGGGACAATATATTGGGTGACAAGAGGCATATGAAGTTGCAATCCTGGGCTGAAAGTTACCCCTGATGAAAGAGAGGGTCCAGCATGTAGGCAGGATACAGGGGCAGCTAAAAAGAACTCCACACTATCTTACAAGTGTCAGGCACAGACTTTTATGACAATTCTGCCTATTTAAAAAAAAAAAAAAATCAGAGCTTGTGGTAGGTTGCAAAATGGTTCCCCAGGTAGGTCTAAGTCCTAACCCCCAGAACCTGTGAATGTCATCACACTTGGCAAAGAGATTTTGCAGGTATGATTAAATGAAGGGTCATGAGATGGGAGAGATTATCCTGGATAATGTAGGTGGGCCCAGTATAATCACAGTGGCCCTGACAAGAGGCAGCAGGAGTCAAAGGAGGAAGAAGAAGATGTGAGGGTGAAAACAAGAGGCTAGGGTGATGCAAGGAAGGGGTCCGGAGCCCCGGAAGTGCAGGTGGCCTTTAGAAGCTAGAAAAAGCAAGGGAGCAGATACTCCCCCAGAGCCTCTAAAAGGAACCAGCCCTGCCTTCACCTTAACTAAAGCTCAGAGAGACCTGTATCAGACTTCCAAACTACAGAACTATAAGATGATAAATGTGTGTTGTTTAAGCTAGCAAATATATGGTAACCTTTTAATGGCAGCGACAGGAAACTAATACAAACCTGGAGGACACAAAGCAACGAGCTTCCTAATTTTACAGGTGAGGAAGTATACTTAGGTTCAGAGAGGGCAATCATCTGCCTCAGGCCCACTCTGCTGATTAAATTTGAATAGTGCACAATAAGTGGCTCTGGAATCCCCCAGAAAGGGTTTAAATTCCAGGTCTACCACTTCCTATATGTGTGACCTGTATCAAATTATTCAGTCTTCCTCTGCTTCTGAGTGTCACTAATACCACTGTCATAGGGTGAGTAAGAATTAAATGTAACAATGTACACAAGGTGCTTAGTCCCATGCCTTTTACATAATAAATGCTCAATGGATGGCCATGATTTTTTTTTATAGTTTTCACTTTTATTATTGTTTTCTTTGCTAATATCTCAGGACCAGACCCTGACGCATGCCGTCAGACCCCCAGACCAATAATGTTTTCCAATGCATCAAAGGAGTCTCTCCTAACTGGTATTTAATTTAAATTTCTCCCTTGGTGTAAACATTTAAAAAATTTTCCAAACAGCAGGCTAGAATCCACTCTGGGAATGGGCATTCATCTATGAGCAATGCTGATTTCATCCTACGAACTTGAATCTGTGGCTGAATCTGTGTGTGGCCAAGGGCACCATTTCAATTTGTTCCTTCTCTGTTTCACCTAGACACTAACCCCATGGTCCACAAAGACACCCCTTTAAGCCCTCTCTGCAGAGGAATCAACAGAAGTGTTTCTTATTATTTTTCAGGAAGACATTAATATTCAGATACTCACCTCTCTTTTCTTTCACACTGGATACTAGGATTCATGTTGTGCTTTGCTATAATTCTGCAGCTTGTAGTCATTAAGTAATAGGACGTGAGCTTTCCAGAGTCTTTGAGAGGATGAAGAATATCAGAGGCCTGGGGCTCCAAAGGATCTCAGCCCACCAGGTAAATATTCATCAGAAAGGTATACACTGCCTCATCTCTCTCTCTCTCTCTCTCTCTCTCTCTCTCTCTCTCCTTACAATCCTTGTGAGGAGAAATGATTCTTGTGTTGCCCTTTCCATTCTCATTAAAGTTCATGCTTAGAAAAAATAAGGCAGAAGAGGTGAATACATTACCTAAGTGATGTGTAACATTGTATGGTGTGGCTTTGACCTTTTTGATGGATTCTACAATGCAACTGGCATTTTTCAAGCAGTTTTTTTTTTTCCCCCACACAGCTCCTTTTCAACATCAGCCTTGAACTTTTTTTTTTTTTTTTTTTTGTGATACGTGGCCTCTCCCGTGGCGGAGCGTAGGCTCCGGACGCGCAGGCTCAGTGGCCATGGCTCACGGGCCCAGCCGCTCTGCAGCATGTGGGATCCTCCCGGACCGGGGCACGAACCCGCGTCCCCTGCATCGGCAGGCGGACTCTCAACCACTGCGCCACCAGGGAAGCCCCACCCGTGAACTTCTTGAAAGAGAAAAAGACGGATTGTGTTCAATGAACTCTATATCAAAAAAAAAAAATAATGATAATAATAAGGATCAAACAAATCCAGAGAAAATAAATAAGTTATCAAAGGAGAAGCGATCCTATGCAGGAACCTCCACAATGTATCAGGGCCAGAACACAAGCGTCCTAAAGTAAAGGAAACAGGGCCACTTGGCCAGATGGGATACTCAGAGGAGAGAATGGTTGAGAGACTGCACTCAATTAGGAAATCTCCTTCCCAGATGAGAGTATCTGAGTGAAATTCCTTTTTTTTTCCTGGATCAAGAAGGATTGGAGATATACGATGCTCCAATGACAAAACAGTCTTCAGCATCAAAGTACTGACCTGACAGGTTTTCTCTTCTCTTCTTACCATCCCATACACAGATTCCAGAAAGGCCACCTTGATTCGTGTTCCAGTTACCTTTTGCTGCTCAACCAACTATCCTAAAACGTGGCACTCAGAAAAAAAAAGGACAATCTGTATTTTGTAATTTTGGCAGGGCTTGGCAGAAACAGTGCCTCTCTGGTCCACTCACATCAGCTGGGGCTATGGCTGGAGCACCCCACATGCAGCCTGACCCTTGGCTTCTTGGCTTCCTCCTAACGTGGCAGCTGTGTTTGTAATACAGAAATCACAAGAGAACCATGCAGAAGCCCTATGGCATTGTGTACCATAGACGTCACATGGTGCCAGTTCTGTATTAGCCACAGGCTCACTCAGACTCAAGGGGAGGGAATACAGGTCTCACCCTCGATGAAGAAAAGCTAACTTCATGTTTCAAGGAGACCACATGAGATGTGCCATCTTTATAAAATATACCCCAACCCAATTTGTTTTCTGGAAAGGAGTAAATCACTAGATAACAATTCTCTAAGGTTGTGTATCCAAGACAACAAATTTGTTAAACTGACAAATATTGACATCTGGTTGGATGGGCCAACATCCAACATCAAGATAACTCAAATTTAGGCGCAGCACATTGCATTCATTTGAGATGACATAATTAGCCATCTTTTCTGTTGGTGCACAAGGGGAGGTTAAGTGATTGCTGAAGATGGAGCAATACTTTTAGAGCCTTCTATTATCACTTCCTAAATTGACGCTTTCATAAATGTGAAGGTCGGAGTTATTAAACTGTACTCTACTGGTCTGGAACAGAACTCCCAGGGGTATGGAAAATTCTGTACTGAAATAACAGAAGAGCACGATTAAGTTTTACTGAGACCAAGAAAGATCAAGACTTTTCTAAAACACGCAGAAGAGAGAGGCTACAGTTTTCACCAGGGACTAGAAAGAAACTTGAGTTCTAGGTCTGTCTCTGTCATTTGCTAGCTGTAGTTGGACAAATATTTTCTCCTCTCTAAAATGTGATTCCTTTATCTAAAAGTCAGGAAATTGAATGAGTAAAAAAATGTCAAGCTTCTTTTCACTCTAATAGCTGCTCACTTAAAGCGACATGAAAGCCACTTAACTAAATCTAACATAGTTTTTTTTTTTTTTTTTTTTTTTTTTTTTTTTTTTTCTGCTTTACGAAACTGTTGAGTCCCACCATTAATGAATGTCACACGGCCCTGGGAGTCTTCTGCCTGCCTGTCCATATGGCAGAAAGAATACCCTTAGAGAAAAGGAGATTATGTTGACAACAGAGAATGACTACAATGATGACAAAGAAAGGGAACGGATTGGCCCTGCCTGTGAGCTCCCACAGAGCCTGTGATCCAAGATGGAA
>NW_006790426.1:296083-300272 GCF_000442215.2 Lipotes vexillifer | reverse complement strand
CAGGAATGTTGTAATAAGCCCTTTCTCTCAGACACTTAATAAAAGTCAAGAGAGCAGGCCATGGGGTTGGGTACCCTAGGTACCAGTTACAGCATCATCAATACATAACTGTGTGGCTTTAGATATCATGATTCTTACTTTCTCTGTGAATCAGTTTCTTTACCTGCTAAAAAAAAATAGTAAAATAACAGTATCTAAGCCATTTAGTATTATGAATATTAAAGAAGCCAATACACAAAAAGTACCTAGGACAGTTTTTGGCACAGAGTAATCATCTGATAAACGTAGGGCCTGCGTCCAGTCAGAAGCTCAGCATCTCTGGCTCATCAGTGGTAAAGCCCGTCTTAACCAAAGTCTGCAAGCGTTACACAGAAGAAGAATCAGATGAGAATCACCAAAAATATTCGCAAAATGACTCTTCTTTGTTACTGGCCAAAGAAGTGTGATGCTTATCTGTGGACCAGCATACAAAGCCCAGAAACTGATCCCAGGATATGTAATGAAATTTATGTGTGCTTTCTCTGGGAAATTTTGTTATATATTTTAGGAGATTCTGTAAGATAAGGAAGAAACAACGAAAAATAGATAATTTGTAGTCGAACCATTTTTCTGGTTGTATTGATAGTCATTTTTGTCTCCATCTTAACTCGGAAACTGTTGGTTCCAAAATCAGATACGGTTCTTTTTCACCCAGATACTAGGGAACTCCTGAATGATTGATACAATATTGTGGGTTTAAGTGGATTATTATTTACAAGCAGAGAAGCAAGATTTTTTAAACCATAACATAATTATCTAAACCAGGAAATTAACATTGATGTAATACTATTTAAAACTAATCCGCAAATGTTATTAAAATTCCTCCACTGTCCCATTCGTATCCTTTTTCTGGTTTAAGATCAGTCAATGTTCCCACATTGCATTTAATAGTAATGTCTCCTTAGTTTCTTCTAGCCTGGAACAATTCCTCCATCGGTCGTTCTCATGACCTCAACACTTTTGAAGAGTACTAGCCAGTTATTTTGTAAACTGACCTTCAGTTTGGATGTCTGGTGTTTGTTAACATTAGATGGAGGTCATGTATTTTTGGCAATAAGACCTCAGAAGTGACGTTGTAACCTTCCTAGGGTTATCTTTTTTTTAATTAATTAATGTTTTATTGAAGTAGAGTTGATTTACTATTTGTTAGTTCCAGGCATATAGCAAATTGATTCAGTGAATCACTTTTCAGTATATATATATATATATATATATATATACACACACACACACACACACACACACACACACACACACACACGACACTTTTCAGATTCTTTTCCCAGGTAGGTTATTACGAAATATTGAGTAAAATTCCCTGTGCTATACAGTAGGTCTTTGTTGTTTATCTATTTTATATATAGTAGTGTGTATATGTTTCTCCCAAATTCCTAATTTATCCCTCCCCACCACCTTTCCCTTTTGATAACCGTAAGTTTGTTTTCGAAGTCTGTAAGTTCTGTTTTGTAAATAAGTTCATATGTATCAGTTTTTAAGATTCCTTATATAAGCGATATCATATGATATTTGTCTTGGTCTGGCTCACTTCGCTTACTATGATAATCTCTAGGTCCATCCACGTTGCTGCAAATGGCATTATTTCATTCTTTTTTATGTATTCCATTTGTATACATACATATACCACATCATCATCACCTTCTTCTTTTTTTTCTTTTGGCTGCACTGCGTGGCATGTGGGATATTAGTTCCCGGACCAGGGATCGAACCCATGCCCTGTGAGGTGGAAGCATGGAGTCCTCACCACTGGACTGCCAGGGAATTCCCAACTACATCTTCTTTATCCATTCATCTGTGGATGGACACTTAGGTTGCTTCCATGTCCTGGCTATTGCAAATAGAGCTGCAGTGAACACTGTGGTACATGACTCTTTTTGAATTACGGTTTTCTCAGGGTATATGCCCAGTAGTGGGATAGCTGGGTCGTATGGTAGTTCTATTTGTAGTTTTTTAAGGAACCTCCATACTGTTCTCCATAGTGGCTGCACTAATTTGCATTCCTAACAACAGTGTAGGAGGGTTCCCTTTCCTCCACACCCTCTCCAGTGTTTATTATTTGTAGACTTTTTGATAACAGCCATTCTGACTGGCGTGAAGTGGGACCTCACCGTAGTTTTGATTTGCATTTCTCTAATAATTAGTAGCATGTGATGTTGTTAAGTCTCATTACTGGTGACACTAACCTTGACAACTTGGTTAAGTGCTCTCTTCCAGGTTTCTCCACTTCAAAGCTGCTCTTTTCCCCTTTGTAATTAACGTGTTCCACGATGAAGGACACTTTGAGGCTGTGCAAGTATCTTATTTCTCATCCTACTTTTAGCCCAATAATTTTAGCATCCATTGATGATTCTTGCCCGAAACAGTTATTACTGAGGTCTTTGCAAAATGGTGAGTTTTGTATTTCCATCTTTGCCTCATTCCATCGTGCTGTCCCTTCTCTTGCGTTTACGTATCCAATTCAATTATTTATTTATTAGTATGGACTCATTGGTATTTATTGTATTCTATGAGCTTAACCCACTGTTGGCCTAGAATTAGCCAGTGGGATCTTCTTCAAGTCGGTTCCTTTGCCCCTTGGACATGGTCCCATCAGTTTTTGAGCACTTTCTTGCTTGGTGGCACAACGTTGTTTCAAATTCATCTTCTACTTGGCCCGCTCTGGCCCCTGAATTGAGAGTTTCACTAGGGAGCCCTAGTTCTTTTCACTGGAGAATGGTATTTATAAATAACATGCGGGTGCAAGTGCAGTCATTTCTACCAGGGTGTCATGGCTCCTAGGCCCTCTCAGTGGACAGAACTAGACAGCAGAGGTTTGTACACACACAAACATACCCATATCCATCTCCCTACCTCCCCATCCGCATGTGTATTAAAAGCCATGAGCCCACGCTTGTATCTTCTGTTCTAATCCAACAAAACAAGTGTTATTTTACCTTTCTCCCATCCTTACTAGTAATTTCTTTCTCTGACTCTTGTTATCCACAATATCTTTTATTAAATCTCTCAGTCCTCTTAGGGCCATAAATAATCTTCAGAATTGTGGGGGAAAAAAACATACTAAGGGCTTCCCTGGTGGCGCAGTGGTTGAGAGTCCGCCTGCCGATGCAGGGGACACGGGTTTGTGACCCGGTGCAGGAAGATCCCACATGCCGCGGAGCGGCTGGGCCCGTGAGCCATGGCCGCTGGGCCTGCGCGTCCGGAGCCTGTGCTCCACAACAGGAGAGGCCACAGCGGTGAGAGGCCCGCGTACCGCAAAAAAAACAAAACAAACAAAAACAAAAACAAAAACATACTAAGTTCCTAGGGATTGTGAAATATCTCTGTACAGTTATTCATGTCTTCAGTCTTATAGAGTCAAATACTGTCTTCCGAAATTATTTGCACTCTTTATCTTTCTTCCTCACTCCCTTCAGTGTGGTTATGTTATTCATATGTAATTTAGTTAGGTTTATTACTGTATTAAATTTTGTGTTACGCCGTGCAATGGTTATTTTTTAACTGAGAAATAACTGACATTCAGGATGGTTAATTTTATGTGTCAGCTTGACTAGGGATGCCCTGATAGCTGGCAAAACTTTATTTCTGTGTGTATGAGTATGTTCGTGGAAGAACTGCTGAACTGAATAAAGAACTGTTGAATCGTTGAACTGAATAAAGCAGGTGACCTTCCCCAATGTGGGCAGGCATCCACCCAAGCCCTAGAAAGCCTGAACAGAACCAAAGGCAGAAGAAAGGCAAATTCACTCTCTCTGCTTGAGTAGAGACACCCATTTTCTCCTGGCTTTCAGAAACAGATCAAGACTTACGCCGTCAACCCTCTGATCCCAAGGCCTGTACACCTGGACTGAATTACACCGCCGCTTCTATGATTCTCCAGCTTACAGATGGCAGATCATGGGGCATGTCAGTCTCTATAACAGTGTCAGCCAATTCCTAAAATAAATCTCCTGTTATATTTCCCACTCATCTCTACCCATTTATTTTAGGTAGCCAATTACTTTCTGCCCAAGTTTTATTCTTTGAAAAATAAATGTGTAATGTGACATGTGGTTGGTGTGGAAAATTACAACCATTACTTCCATTAACTTGAGTGCCTAGAGCAACTGTCCCTTCCTTTTCCTATTATCCCCTC
>NW_006790426.1:295414-296073 GCF_000442215.2 Lipotes vexillifer | reverse complement strand
TTCCTGCTTACATTCACCAAGAAAAAACTCGGAAAAAGTCCTTCTATTTTAAGAAAAAGAGGGCAAACCATAACACCCCCCCAAATTTATTTATTCATTTGCTCACTTACTACTCATTCATATAATTGATTCAATCATTTGAAATGCTATAATCCACATACTCAAGAGTAAATTGCAATCTGACTACTTAACTTATGAAACACATAATGTCAACACTTAGGATTCCAAAAGAGACTGGAATTGAGACATCTAAATATTTTTAATGAACTCAAGCAAAACAAATCACTTGACCAAGAAACTGGAATTCTGAAATATCTGTGTGGACATATACTGGATGAGTATGAATAGGTTGCTGTATTGCCAAAAGACTTGGATATCACCAAGCTCTGTATCACCCAAAGTTACATCATTGGATATTCTGGTTATCTTGTTTACCATATGTCAGAATATTAGAATTTTGACGTATACAAGGACATTAACACCATACTGGGCATAATTTGACTTCTTGGATTCAGAAAGCATTGTAACTTGCTTTCTTTCAGTGCTTCAATGTCGTTATGAGCACTTGTCATTTTTATATATAGTATTTTAGACATACTAGGGTTGTGTGGCATTCTCTAGATGTTCTTTTCTTTTCCTTTTTTTTTTTTTTTTTTTTT
>NW_006790426.1:278787-295345 GCF_000442215.2 Lipotes vexillifer | reverse complement strand
CATGGCTCACGGGCCCAGCCGCTCCGCGGCATGTGGCATCTTCCCGGACCGGGGCACGAACCCATGTCCTCTGTATCGGCAGGCGGACTCTCAACCACTGCGCCACCAGGGAAGCCCTAGATTTTCTTTTCTATGATAAAAAGGTCCCATGTCAGCCTGAAAAAAAAAAAAAAACATGGAGACTCACCATTGAAATTCACATTGCGGATATACTTCAGCAACTTCTTGCCCCCAGCTTGCTCCATCTCTGGACAGACACCCCGGTAGTCAGCACAGAGATCCTTGTTCATGTGATGAAGGGCATGAGCCATTGCGTACACTGCGTCAATCACGAACTGAACTTTACCCTCCTGCTCATAGGTGGAATCTTTTCCAATTCTCTCCTGTCCTGCACATTAAAACAAGAAACACACACAAACATTGGTGTTGAGTAGAATGTCTCAATTTGCATTTACTTTCAAATATGCTTAAAGAAAACAACGCTTTGAGGAGTACAGTCACGCAAGCCACATATCCATGTTTGGCTACCTTGTTCGGTTGCTTTGGTAGTTTTTGGTATTTGACTTTGGAGCACATTACACTAACCTTTCTGATGTATTAGATAAATTTCAGAAACAGCACTTCAAAGGATCACAATAAAAGCCCTTGTAATAAGCCAACACACTATTCAAAACATAGTGGCCTCACAGAACCAAGGGATTGCTGCGATTGGAAGCTGGGCTGCCACATGCAAATCTTCAAAGCTCACTTAGTCTAGAAAGGTGATAGGCCAAAAGAAAATGAGAGAAAACTAATGAAATACCACCCCTGAACTCATTACCTTCTTCTATATACCTGCTCTACTTCCGGGGTTGCCTGTCTCAATTGTGCGTATTACTGGCAACTCTGATGCTCAGGCTGGAAACCCTGATGTCATTGTTTTCATTCTTACCTGTCTCTTACTCCACTCTCCCACATACATATATCTAATGAATAGCCAAAACCTCACCTGAAACAGTGAACAGTTTGGGCCACGCTACCAATGCCCCATTTATGCTTTTCTCATCTCCCATCAGGACACAATGCTAGGTGTCTCTCTTCGTCTAGTGATTCCTCCACGTTCATTTTTCCAAACCACAGAGCTAATCACTTCACCCCCGTGCTCAGAATTCTTCAGTGGTTCTCCACTGCCCGCACAATGAAATCCAAAGCCTTTCCCCTGACAACAGAGGGTGTTCATCATTTTGTTGCTATCTGCCTAACAACAGTAAGAACCGGCAGTGATGAAGTGTCCTCCACTGTCTTGGAAGCCTTATATACATGATTTTTATTTCATCCTCACTTTGTCAGTTAAATATTATTAGTCCCCATTATACAGATGGGAAAGCTGAGCCTTACAGAAATTAAATCACCTTCCGAAGGTCATGTATAAGAAGAGCAGATGACAGCTCAGGTTTATCAGAACCCCAAACCAACATTTCTCTCACTTCATGGGCCCTTTTCCTAGAATTTAAAACATATATATTTTTTGCTCCAGACAAGTATGGCTATTTTTCCCGTAAACATCATCAGCTCTAATGTTAATTATCTTTGGTCATGCCCCTTGTTTTTCCAGAAATAGCCCTCCTTGCTTTTGCCCATCATAACTTAATTCTGTCCCTGTGGCACAATCGAGTGGTTGCTTACACTTAGCTTCTTGATCAGAATTAAAGATTTTCATAAAACATTTCAAATCTTTATTATAAAATTAATAATACCACTATATTTTAATGCTCTACTAGACTTTCCTTTTCTTTCTTTTTTTTTCTCTTATATCCCCAGCACTGAACACAGCATTTAATATCTGGTAGATTCTGAACAATACCTGTATTAAATTAGGCATTCGTTAAGTATATGGTAATACCAGGAACTCTCTTTAGACCTCTTGTCCCTCTATGACAAATAATTAACCACAGATTGAATTTCACTTCCGCAGCAATATTGCCCAGATTGTTTTCTATGACACATTTGTGTAGGAAAGAAACAGTAGGGATTCTACAACCCCTGTCCCTTCTCCTGCAAAACAAAATGCTCCCGACAGCCACTGTATTAAACGTTATTAGGTTTCTTTACTGAGAGACTGTTTCAGAGTATTTAATATAACATAAAGTATAATTTCCAAGAAGGAAGTTCAGAATTTCCCCAAATTACGTGAATTCTTATTTTTTCCTTTTCAGAGCACACATTAATATCTCAAATGGCAGACAGTTCTTTGTTTTGTATGTATCTCATTCAAGGACCAACCAACCTGGTGCTCACTGCTCTTCACTGGGTCTAGGCCTTTTCAGTGTGTCTGGAGCAGGAATCTTTTTCGAAAAAGATAAAATCCATCCTGAATCCATACTGCTACTTTGAATTCAAATTCTGGACTACAGGATTTGTACTTAACTCGACATTCCTACACCTCTACCTCATTTTTTTTTTTTTTTCATGAGGAAAATCCTGGTTCTTAATGACACCATTATAACTATTTATTTGCTTGATTCCATAATACACAAATAACATTCTTAGAAAAAGTGTCTAACCAACAGTCTAAAAATGTAGTGTAATGAGCAGCCTTGGCATATATGTGTTTTTCAGTTCTTACTGGAATATTTTGGTGACTTATTCTGAGAAACGGGATTGCTTTGTTCAAGAGTCAATTTGTATGTGTTTTTGCTAAATACTGGCCAATTCCCCTCTAATGGGTTTGTACCATTTTGTTCTCCCACCAGCAAAGAGAGAGAGTGTTCATTTCCCAACAACTTTGACAACCAAGTATGTTCTCAAACTTGGATTTCTGTCTGTCAGCTAGGTGAGAAATGCTACCACGGTCTATTTTTATTTGCCTTTTTCTTACTATAGGGGAGGTTGAACATATTTGCATATAGTTAAAAGCTACTGTGTTTCTTTTCTGCAAACTGTTTTTATAAAAATTTGGTCATTTTCTTCTCTACTTTTAAAAGCTTTTTATTAATTAAGCATATTAAGTCTTTGAGATTAAGTTGCAAATATTTTTCCTAGTTTGTTATTTTTCTTTTACTCACTTTAGGTATTTTCCAAATAAAATTATATTAGATTAAAAGATGTTTTTCTAAAAAAAATTATCAATTTATTTTCTTCTTATTGCTCTGGATTTTCAATCATGGTTTGAAAAAATGCTCCCACCCCAGGCTACAGAATATTCCATCCGTGTATAATTTTATTTTTTAAACTCAGATATTTCATCCACTTGGAATACATTCTGGTAAGCAGTATGAAGAATCAAAATTGTAGCTTTCTCCATACAGCTTCCTAGTTATATGCCAGTTCATCTTTTCTCACTGATTTGAAGTGCTTCCTTTATTATATATTAAGTTTTCCATGCTTAATTAGATGTATTTCTGGATTTTTAAAATTTGTTTCACTGTTCGGTTTGTCTCTTCGTGGGCCAACCGGACAGCTTCAATTATAAACTCTTTATAACATTTTAATAACTGGTAGAGTTAGCCCCTCTCTCACCCTAATTGTTCCTTCTTTTTCAAATTTTAAGTTGACTTTTGTTTATTTACTCAAATGAGCTTTATTACCTACTAATCTATCTTGAGAAGAGAAAAAAAATACTTGATGTTGAATTTATGCTGTATTTATTAATCAACTTAGCCAGAACAGAAATTTTTACAATGGTGAGAATTCCCACGTGTGTCTTTTCATTTGTTCAAGGCTACTTTTGCTTCCTTCAGGAGTGTTTTAAAATTTTTTCTCACATAGGTTTTGAGTGTTTCGTGGAAAGTTAGCCTTGGTATTTTACTTGGTTTTGCTATTATAAATATGGCTTTCTTTGCTAAGTATTTCCTCTGGTTTTTGGTTGCATACATAAAAGTTATTCTTCGTTTTGCTGTGGCTGTTCTAGTATTTTTCAACTTTCTATCACAAAAACTTTTAAATACAGAGGAAGGTTGAAAGAGTTTTACAGTGATCTCACCAACTAGATTCTTACATTAACATTTTACTATACTTACATTATAAGGCAATTCATTTTCTAATAATTTTATAACCTGCTACTTTACAAATTTCTCTTATTTTTTAGAGTACTGAAAAAGGCAATCTCGATGGCATTATGACCATTCTAAAATATATACTATGAAACGTGTTCAGACTAGTAATTCAGGAGAGCAGTTTCTCGCCTGCATTCATAAAGACATTCATCTCAGAAAGAATGCCTTGAAAAAAAAGTGCAGTATTTTAAATAATGAAATATTTCATTATGTTTGAAACATTATAGGTTTTACCCCTCTCTTGAAGAGTCATCAGGTATGTTAGCTTATTAAGGGCTCTGAGAAACACAGCTACATTTGTCTTTGGGGTTACCAGGACTTGAAAACTGTAGCCTGACATCAATAAAATCAGAACTGGCAAGTTAACAACAACAAAAAAGGCTAACTTTACTTCCCCTACTGTTGCAGATGCAACTGCGTGCCAAGGTCAGAGTCTCTGGTTACTCATCTAGCACCCCCCGCTCCTCCCCTAACTGAAATCTGCTTCTCTTCAGGTACCGGCAGCCACCAAAGGAGTGAGGGGTTCAGGACCTCTCCTGAGCCTCACTGAGTCTATCCTCATTTGTCTAACCCAGTCCAGTTTCCTCCTTGGCAAGGGCTGATTTAGAAACAGGCATGGGTTACAGTTCTAGATAATGAGACGAAAGAAAAGAGTTTATTGGGTTCCACATATAAAATGATACAAATGAACTTATTTACAAAACAGAAATAGATCCGCAGACACAGATAACAAACCTATGGTTTCCAAAGGGGAAAGGTCGGGGAGGGATAAGTTAGGAGTTTGGGATTAACAAATACACACTACTGTATATAAAACAGATAAACAACAAGGACCTACTGTATAGCACAGGGAACTACTCTCAGTATCTTGTAATAACCTATAATGGAAAAGAACCTAAGAAAGAATACGTGTGTGTGTGTGTGTGTGTGTGTGTGTGTGTGTGTGTGTGTAACTGAGTCACTTTGCTGTATACCTGAAACTAACACAACATTGCAAATCAACTATATTTCAATAAAAATTTTCAGAAAAAGTTTATTGGGGAACTCCTGAGAAAGTTTATTTGCTCTTAAAGAGAGATGAACTCAACTGCATCAAAACAATCACACACCCCCAACACACACACACGCGCGCGCGCGCGCGCACACACACACTGCATTTGCTCTAGTCATTTTGCAGTCCTGAGGCAATTACTCAGCATACGAATAAAAGCAGAATAAAAATGTGGCAAGGATGTGAAAATACAATTGAGCTGTGAGTTAGCCAAGCCTAGAATTACCCTACTTTTTTTTTTCCCAAGTGACACACTCAATGGCTTATCCATTTAACTACAGCTTGATACTACAGGTTTAGTTGAACACTACACTTCTTATTCATGTACCATTTTATAACATCTCAAGGGACTAGCGTAAGTATACCTTCTTCCCCCCAAAAGTGAGGAAAAAAAGGGTAGTTTTAAGCAATATTTTTAACAATGTAGATTGAAATAGAAAAAAAGAAAGCATTTTCAATCAATTCTCAGTTAACAGCTCATTCTTTCAGGCTTTCTGATGATCAACTGAGATGTTGTTATATTCTTTTCTTGAATGAAGTTCATCCTTTTCATCACATTTCCCAGGAAAGGGTTTGAGGTTTAGATAAAATAAGGAGAACTCTGAAGCATTAATTATTTTTTATTTCTCCAGCATGCAAAGAAGTTTTCCTTTTAAAGTCTCCCGATTTTCTGAGGTAATGTTATTTTTACCCAAATAGTTCAGCATTTATCTTCAAAATGCACACTCCTTTAAGCTTATGTTGAATAAATTTTCAGCTGCACTACACAAGAATAATCTACAAACCCTCTCACGACCAGAGTTTCTAGGGTTCATTCTGCTGGTGAAGTCTTCTCTCTTTGAAAGATCTGCTTATTTTGCCCATTTTAACATACTGCTTTCTCAGAATATATGCCTTAGTTAATATGCATGAGCAAACTATCAGGGAGAAAAAAAAAGGCACAGAAAACGTAAGAAATTATGGATCTGAAATTATTAATATAAACAATCCCACTGCAGTACGAAAACCAAAAGGAAGAGGAGGTTGGGCACAGGCAGGAAACAAACCAAAGATATTTGCTAGTGTGACCTGAAAAACCTACCAAAACGGTCCTGTAGATTTGAACAACTGGCCCAATGTTTACCATATGTTTCTAAGGGAGTGATAAATTATAATTTGGGTTTTGATTTCACATATTAATTGCAGTTATTTGCGTCGGGAAGACCTCTTGGAAGTTATATATGCTCGTGCTGACTGCTTTAAATGCTGCATTACACAAATATATTTTATTGAATGTAAAGCCACAAACTTAAAAATTTCTTGAGGCTGAAGTCCTGAGTAGTACTGTATATAATTAACTAAAATACTAACGCTTGGTTATACTGCAAATGATAAACACACTAATAAAAACAGGAAAAGAATGTGTCACAGGAGCTCTGAAAATAGACTCAGGGCATATATAGGTGCTGACAGAACTGCTAGATTCTGGGTAAAAAGGATGCAAGGAAAGCAGGGTGGACATCCTGGAACACTAGAAAACGTTGCAGGGTTCTAAAAATGCTACAGTTACCAGGCAAGCCTTATTAAAATGCTCCTGCAGTCCCTCCCATACTTTATTTAAAAAATAATAATAAATAAACAACTTGATTTACTGGATAACTTTTTTTCCTCTCATGGGTATACCTTTTTCTTTTAAGATGAATGTCAATGGTAAAATAAGATTCTGTTTTATGCAAATTTGCTTTTTTTTTTTTTTAACAGTGAACACATTCATAGAATCTTGGGGTAACAACCCATAGCAAGAAATACCAGTTGAAGGAAAGTCAGAAGTTCTGCATTGAGACAAAAAGCCTTCACTGCTGCTGTGCCTCTATTTGGAGGTGAGGCTGAATGAACCTAGCAACTCGGGAAGAGAACGATGGGCGTCCCTGTCACAGTACGACAGGCAGCCTGCGCTTACTGGGTTCTTCCTGGGCACCAGGCTCTGCGCTAAGCACTTTTCACGGTTTCATGTTAAACCCTCACAACGCTTTCTTGGGTACCATTCCCCCTCCCTCTGTTACTTCACTATACCTTATACACCATCTGCTAAATTGATCCGTCCACATCTGCACACAGAAAAGCGATGAACCTGGAGCTTTCCCCTTTGTTTCTTTCCATTTTCAACTTTAGTTTAGAGCCACAAATAATCTCAAAGTTCATGCTAGCCATGAGTTTTACATCCTCTTACCCCCACCTGAAGGTTTCGCTTGCGTTTCCAGCAAGGAGGAAATGGACGGTTTTGACAACCACCATCATAGCCTTCCCTGACCTCTCCTTGGGTGGAAAAGTTAATGCCCAGAGAAACTGCCAAAGCGCTGGCAGAGGAACAACAACAACAGCAGCAAAACAACTGATCCTCCACCTTCGATGACAAAAATGTGACTGTAATTGAACCATTAACATCCTCACGTTCTGCAGTGAACACAGCGAGTCCTATGTTACAGGCTCAGAAACAACTCTAGCAAAGGTATTAAAGAGTGTCCAGCCACAAACCCTCGTTTCTAAATTTCTTCCAGGCAGGATGCTTCCCACAAGACTATTTAATCATCACAGCTGAGTTTTCTTCTACTCTTCCATTTTCCATTTCCAGACAGGTGCAGGTAAAGATATATGCAGTGAGTCAAGGTGTGTGGGACAGGAGTAGGCTTTTCACAACGCACACAGGGCACCTGATCGGAAGCAAGGAATGTTTTAGCCCCAAGATTCACACCTCCCCCAACGTGTGGAAGGTGTTCTGAGCCAAGGGCTTTCTTTCTTTCCAAGAGCAGTCTGTTGTAGATAACGCCAGCCCATTGAGCAAAGGTAAGAACAGGGCTCCTGAAACTCACACAAGAAACCTTGCTGTACCAAACCAGAACAAGACGGGGTTCCTTAAAGAAGTGCATGGACACAGTTTCCACTTCTCACCTAGATTTCTTCTCTTCCGATTTCTTAAGCTAAATTTCTGTTTATATACTTTTGGCTGCTTCTTCAATGCAAACGGTAAAATCACTAGTGAAGCAATCTCTCCGGACATGACGTCAAGATTAAGAAAAAAGATGCTGCTACAGATGCCTGGTCTTGTAAGCCATCCCTCAGCAGGAGCCCCTTCATTAATGAGGTTCTGCCCCTCTGAAATTCTGTTTATGGCATTCCAGGAATCGTATTTAGGTCGAACTTTAGCGATAGGGGGGTGGAGAGAGGGAGGGGGAGAGAGGGAGGGGGAGAGAGGGAGGGGAAGAAACGAAGGAAGGAAGGAAGGGAGAGAGGGAGGAAGGAGAAAAGCACAGAAAGAAAGGAGAAAAGAGAAAGAAAGATCAACCTGAACCTGACCCAGCTTTTGGATACATATTAACTAATTTACATATAGCTGATTCATTTAACTAATTTACATCTAGCTGATTCATTTAACTAATTTACATGTAGCTGATTCATTTGGCTGTACAACAGAAACACAACATTGTAAAGCAGCTACGATAAAAATTAATTTAAAAAACCTAATTTATAGGAAGTAGAGAAAATAAAGAAACATGTAAATCAACATGGCAGACACGCGGAAAACAAAATCCAAATGTAAAAGATTCTACAGAAATAGTAATAAAACTATTTTCTTCAACACATAAATAGCAAAAGCTAAAAAAAAGTGGAGAGAAACATTTTACAATTTTTAAAAAGACTTAAGAGATATATCAAACAGATGTGGCATGTGGACTTGGTTTAGATCCACCTGTAAACAGATCAATGATATAAAGACATTTAGGACAGAAGGGAGAGACTACAGTATGACGATGGGGAACTACTGCTTTGTTGCTTTGTGTGTGTGTGTGTGTGTGTGTGTGTGTGTGCTTCTTATATATTTTTAAGAGTATTTATCTCTTAGAGAACATACCGAAGTATTAAAAAAATTAAATGTCTGGGTTTCCTTTGAAACGGCCAGAGGTGAGAGAGAAACATTCGGGGTACACGTGAACATAAACTGGCTATATATTGACTGTCGTTGAGGTTGTGTGATGGACACATGGCGATTTATTCCACTCTTCTCTCTGATTTCTGTGTTTGTTTGAAAGATCACATGATGTCTGTAAAAATAAAAAGAAGAGAAGGAGGAGAGATAAGAAGGGGATGGACAAGGAGATGGGAAGAGGAGGAGGAGGGGGAAAAAGAGGAAAAACAACAAAAAAGAAGAGTATTAGGTTGAAGAATAGGGGAAATAGGCAGGGAGGAAACAGAGGAGTTGAACTCAGCTGCCTCTAAGGGACACAGTACGTGCCAGACACCCAACTAGAACCAAGGGACACAGATATGAACACAAAACACTCTCACGCATGCTCTCACTGTTCACAGCTCCACTCAGATGTTTCTGCTTAAATGCAGTTTCCACCTCTCATCTCAGGGCTGAGTGTATGACTCTGCTCCGCAGGCATTTAGGAAGGGGCACACGTAGCACAGATGCTATGGCATATGGGCGGGGTCATCTGACTCCCGGCGTCCAAAGTCACTTCCTGGAAGCAACGTAAGCATGCTGTGGGGATGGAATGATTTCATCTCACTGCCATGATGCCCCTCTGCCTTGTGAGATGCAGAGAAAAGGCGTAAGGGAATTGATCCCACTACAGGGTTTGAAAGGACTTAGCAGAATCATCAGCCCAATGACAGTAAAGAAAAAGAAAAAGCCATGGTTTAACTCCATTTGGGTTCTGTATCCAGGGCTGGTGACTATAAATAAAAAGGAAAAATACGCATATATGTATGTGGAACTCCGTAGGGGCAAGACTGGGTCCTAAACATTGCTATATACCCGGAACCCAAGGATGAGTGAATATCCTGGAAAGAAAAGTGAAATAATGAGCAAGTAGCTTTTGTAAAAAGGTAGAAAAGAAAGATTATAATCCTTCAGCCGGGAGAGCTGACGGCTGACATGGAGCATTTAATTCAGGTGGCCAAATTGACCCCAGACAAACGTGGAGAGGAAACAGTAGAACCCCGAACACCGACATTCGGGATCCTTTTTCTTAAACAGGGTTCTTAGGTGCCTAAAGACTCTACTTATCACTGTTTTCAGTTAAGTTATTCAAGTGACGATGATAAAAACATTGTTAGCTCTCTTTTCAAGGCAAGATTAATTTTACACTAAATTTTATACCTATGTACACATACCTTACAACATATACTTTTGACCATTTAGTCACGATCATCAGAAGTGAAATAGTTTTCTTCCTACTGAGCCCTAACAATATTCGTAACAGAAATAAAGTCGATACAATTCTCGACTCAGAGGTTCTGAAGGCTCTGAGCTTCTTAGGAATGTCACATTCCATCCGTATTTAAAAAAAAAGTAGAACAGCTAACCCGACAAGGGAAAAAACCTTAGCCAGGTGCTAACCAGAAACCTAAAACTGACAATTCAACAGTCAGAACACACTGGATGATTTGGCTGAGGAGCTACTAGCCACATCCATGCTACCCTTGGAAGGAAATTAATTAAGTAGTATTGGATGAAACCCTTTTGTAGACTAGCAAAGAGGAGGTTCTTGATACAAAGTCTAGAAATCCAGACTTAGTTTAAAACACATGTAAGCCAGTACGATTTAATGGGAAAAAGCCCTTCAAAATCTCTGTATTGTGAAACCAGTGTGACGGTACTTCCTTCTCTCCTATAATCAGGCCAACCATTTCAAGAGCTACGAGCATGGAGACTCAGATCAGACAAACCTGGGTTGAAATTTTGCCTCTGCATTCACTGTACCTGTGACGAAATGGGAGATAAACAACTCTACCAAACCACTTGAACACGTTCAAGTTGCCTGGTATTCATAGACTGCTGTAATGAACAACAGCAACAGTAGCTGACATTCATTCAGTATTTTCTATTCTCCAAAAACTATGCTAAGCACTCTACATACATCACCTATTTCTCATAATCACCCTATGATGAACATACGGTTATTATTATTGCCATTTACTGGTAAGGAAACTGAAAGTTTATTTAAATAACTTACCCCCGAAGTTACACAGACAGCAAGTGGCTAGTCAAGAGTTGAATCCAGTTGTCTGACTCTCAATTCAAAGTGTGAATACTTTTTATGGTGATATATTCTGCATTTAGTAAAATGCCACGTCATAAATGAACTGCTCAATCAGTATTGACAAACCCAAAGCAATACATAGAACGTTTTTATCACTCTGGAAAGTCATCTTGTGCCCCTTCACAATTAACCCTTCTCCCTCCACTATAAAGCAACCATTGATCTGTAATCGAACGTAAGTTACTTTTGCCTATTCTAGAAATTCATATAAATAGGACCATACAATATGTACTTTTCTCTGTCTGCTTTCTCTCACTCAGAAAAATATTTTTGAGATTTATTCAGTTTGTGGCACGTATCGAAAGCTCATTCTTTTTTACTGCTAAGTATCATTCCACTGAATGGATATATTAGAGTTTAATTATCCATTTTCCTTTTGATGGACATCTGGGCTATGTCTAGTTTGGGGCTTCTAAAGACCTATGGAGGGTCTGTGATTTTACCCGACGTGTAAGCGTTTAGCCTGTCATGGTTCTGTGGACACTGGCTGGAGATGTGAGACCCCCGGTTCAGAGCCAGGTATAGCAGGCAGCACAAACATATGTTTTCTCAGAGCCCCCTCCTTACCACCCCCCTTCCTCAAGTCCAAGGTGGTGACAGAGAGCAGTCCAGGTACATGGTGCACACACAATGGGCTTACATTAGAACTTTCAAACTCTGAGCTCAGGGAGACTGAATCTTTTATAAAGGATTTCAAGCAAAGCTACCTGACCTTGGTTCCAGAGGGAGATATTACCTTTATTACACTGGCCAGTAAACAAACCATCCCTATGCTTCTTGACGACATGCTATCTGTATCTTCCAAGGCCACTGACTATATAATAATACCTTGAAAAGCTAATCAGTGCACCTGCTCTCAATATAGCAAAGGACACCAATAGAGGATTGCCCCCCAATAGGGCAATTATGAATAAAGCTGCTGTGAACACGTCTTCAGAAGGCTTTTATGGATATGTGTTTTTATTTCTCCTGAGTAAATACTTAGGAATAAGAGTTGCTATATTATAGGCTCATGCACGTTTAACTTTTAAAGAAGTTGCCATGTTCCAAAGCAGTTGCACCATTTTATTCTAATATCCATGTATAAAAATGCAGGTTTCTCCATATCTTCTCCAACATTTGATGTTATCAATCTTGTCCATTTTATCCATGTGTATTAGAACCTCACTGTGGTTTAATTTGCATTTCTCTGATGAATAATGATGATTTTCATTTTTTTCATGTGCTTATTGCCCATTTGTATTAGACCTAGTAGGTTCCCTTTGCAAGCATCTTAGACGTTCAGCATCCCAGGCTATGCAAATTCTCTACCAGAGTAGTACAAAAGTCCATGAGGCCACAGGGTTAATGCCTGAATGATGGTCAAATTATATTATTTATTTTAAGGAGGGGGTGTAGCCAAGATGGTGAAGTAGGAAGACCCTGAGCTCACTTCCTCCCATTAGCCCATTAAAATTATAACTATTTACAGAGCAACTATCAATAAGAGCAATCTGAGGGCTAGAAGAAAAGATTTTCCACAACTAAAGATATAAAGAAGGAATCAAGGGACTTCCCTGGTGGCGCAGTAGTTAAGAATCCATCTGCCAGTGCAGGGGACACGGGTTCGAGCCCTGGTCCGGGGAAGATCCCACATGCCGCGGAGCAACTAAGCCCGTGCGCCACAACTACTGAGCCTGCACTCTAGAGCCCGTGAGCCACAACTACTGAGCCCGCGCACCACAACTACTGAAGCCCGCGTACCTAGAGCCCGTGCTCCACAATAAGAGAAGCCACTGCAATGAGAAGCTCGCACACCGCAACGAAGAGCAGCCCCTGCTCGCTGCAGCTGGAGAAAGCCTGCGTGCAGCAATGAAGACCCAACACAGACAAAAAGATATATTGATTAATTAATTAAATTAAAAGCAAAGAAGGAATCACAATGAGACAGGTAGTAGGGGTGGAGACACTGTATAGTCAAGACCCACACCCATCAGTAGGAGGCCAACGAATGGGAGGATAATCGTAATTGCAGAAATTTTCCACAAGAAGTAATGGGTCTGAGACCCACACTGAGCTCCCCAGCCCAGGGCCCCGCACCAGGAGGACAAGCCCCCGGAACATAAGGCTTTGAAGGTCAGTGGGGCTTGTGTATGGGAGAGCCAGAGGACTACAGGAAGCAAGAGACTCTGCTCTTAAGGGGTATGCACAAAATCTCACACACTCCAGGACTTGGCACAGAGGCAGTAATCTGAAGGAAGTCTGGGTCAGGACCACTTACTAATTCTGGAGAGACTCCTGGAGAGGCAGGAGGTAAATTGGACTCCCACAGGGAAACAGATGCTAGCAGGAGACATTTTGGGGAGATCCTTCTCCCATGAGGACCCTAATGCTTCAAGTGCCATTTTGGAATCCTACCGTCTAGGCTATTCGCGCTGGAGGCTTACTTGCCCACCAGCTGGTAGGTGCCAGTCCCAGGATTCACCAGGCCAAGCAGCCAGCAGTGTGGGGACTTGGCCCCGCCAACCAGTGGGCCGATACCAGTCCCAGGAGCCCGGACCTCACTGCTAGCCACCCTGGGACCCAGGCCACCAATGGCCTGCACCAGCCCTGGGACTCCCCAGGCCACACAGTCATTCGCACTGGGACCCAGTCTCATCCACCAGCAGGTCAGCAGCCTCCACAAGAAGCAGTTCCTGGCAGCCAACCAGGTCAGGGCCAGCCCTGCCTACCAGCATACCAATGGTAGTCAGCCCTGACACAACAGAAGGGCCCACCCAGCCTACACAGGGGGACACCCTTAGAGCTCTGGTGACTACAGGGGAATGTGCTACTGGGCCCCACAGAACATCTACATGAGGCAACCTAGCCTTACACCTAAAGGATCTGGAAAAAACAACAAACAAAACCTAAAGTTAGTAGAAGGAAAGAAATAATAAAGGTTAGAGAAGAAAGAAAGGAAATACATATATACAAAACCAATGAGACTAAGTGCTGGATATTTTAAAAGGTCAAATTGATAAACCTTTGACCATACTCATAAGGAAAAAGAGAGGCAGGGCCCAAATGAATAAAATTAGAAACGAAAGAGAAGTTAAAAGTGACACCACAGAAATACAAAGATCATAAGCAATTGCTAAGAACAATTATATGCCAATAAAAGCAACAATCTAGAAGAAACGGATAAATTCCTAGAAATATACAATCTCCCATGGCTGAATCCGGAAGAAACAGAAAATATGAAGAGACCAATTACCAGCAATGAAAATCAATCAATAATTTTAAAAAAACCTCCCAAAAAACAGAAGTCCAGGAGTGGACTTCACAGTTGAGTTCTACCAAACATTTAAAGAAGCTTTAACACCTAATCTTCTCAAACTTTTCCAAAACATTGAAGAAGAAGAAATGCTTGTGAACTCATTCCATGAGGCAAGTACCACCCTGATACCCAAACCAGACAAAGACATCACACAGAAAAATGAAATTTACAGACGAATATCACTGATGAACAGAGATGCAAAACTCCTTAACAAAATGTTAGCAAACCAAATTCAACAGTGGATTACAAGGATCATAAACCATGCGCCAGTGGGATTTATCCCAGTGATGCACAGATGGCTCAATATCCACAGGTCCATCAATGTCATACACCACATTAATAAACTGAAGAATAAAAATCATCTGATCATCTCAATAGATGCGGAAAAAGCTTTTGACAAAATTCATCATCTATTTATGATGAAATTTTTTTCAACAAGTGGGTATAGAGGGAACATACCTCAACATAATAAAGGCCATTTATGATAAACCCACAGCTAACATCATGCTCAGTGGTGAAAAGCTGAAAGCATTTCCTATAAGATCAGCAAAAAGACAAGGAGGCTTACTCTCACCTCTTTTGTTAACACAGAATTAGAAATCCTAACCACAGCAATCAGATTAAAAATAATCATAGTAATAATAATAGAAAGAAGTAAAAGGAATTCAAAGTGGAAGGGAATAAGTAAAACTGTCACACTTTGCGGATGACATGATACATAGAAAATCCTAAAGATGCCACCAAAAGCTGTTAGAACTAATTAATAAATTCAGGAAAATTGCAGGATACAAAATTAGTATAAAGAAATGTGTTACGCTTCTATACACTAACAATGAGCTATGACAAAGAAAAATTAAGAAAACAATCCCATTTACAAATGCATCAAATAGAATAAAACACCTAGGAATAAACCTAACCACGGAGGCAAATGACCCGTACTAGGAAATCTATGACACTGATGAAAGACACTGAAGATGACACAAACAAATGGAAAGATATACCATGCTAATGGAATGGAAAAGTTAATACTGTGAAAGTGATCATACTATCCAAGGCAATCTACATAATCAGTGCAATTTCCATCAAAATGGCAATAGCATTTTTCATAGAACTAGGAGAAATAATTCTAAAATTTGTATCAAAACACAAAAGACCCCAAATAGCCAAAGCTATCTTGAAAAAGAAAAACACAGCTGGAGGTATCACACACTCTGATTTCAAACTATACTGCAAGGCTACAGTAATTACAACAGTATGGTACTGGCACAAAAACATACACATAGATCAGTGGAACAAAAGAGACAGCCCACAAATAAACCCAATTAATCTACAACAAAGAAGGCGAGAATATACAATGCAAGAAATTAATTAATCTACAACAAAGAAGGCGAGAATATACAATGCAGGAAAAATAAACTTCTCTATAAATGATGTTGAGAAAACTGGAAAGCTACATGCAAAAGAATCAAACTGGACTACTCTCTTACACTATATACAAAACTAAACTCAAAATAGGTTAAACTCTTGAATGTTAAGATCTGAAACCAGAAAACTTGTAGAATAAAACACTGGCAATATGCTAACCCTTCCACATTGGTTTTAGCAACATTTTTTGGATACACCTCTTCAGGCAAATGAAACAAAAACAAAAATAAAGAAATGAGGCTACATCAAACTCTAAACCTGTTTTGCACGGTGAAGGAAGCTATTTTAAAAAAAGGCCGTCTACTGAATGGAAGAAGATATTTGCAAATAATGTATCTGATAAGGGGTTAATATTCAAAATAAAGAACTCATACAACTCAACATCAAAAACAGACAAACAACCTGATTAAAAAATGGGCAGAGGGGGCTTCCCTGGTGGCGCAGTGGTTGAGAATCTGCCTGCCAATGCAGGGGACACAGGTTCGAGCCCTGGTCTGGGAAGATCCCACATGCCATGGAGCAACTGGGCCCGTGAGCCACAATTACTGAGCCTGCGCGTCTGGAGCCTGTGCTCCGCAACAACAGAGGCCACGATAGTGAGAGGCCTGCGCACCGCGATGAAGAGTGACCCCCACTTGCCACAACTAGAGAAAGCCCTCTCACA
>NW_006790426.1:252148-278613 GCF_000442215.2 Lipotes vexillifer | reverse complement strand
TAAAAAAAAAAAAAAAAAAAAAATGGGCAGAGGACCTGAATAGACATTTTTCCATAAAGACATATAGATGGCCAACAGACTCATGAAAAGATGCTCAACCTCACTAATCATAAGAGAAATGCAAATCACAAGCACAATGAGGTATCACCTTACACCTATCAGAATGGTTACCAAAAGACAACAAATGATAAGTATTGACCAGGATGTACAGAAAAGGGAATCCTAGTATACTGTTGGGTGGGAATGTAAATTGGCACAGCTACACTGCAGTCTTTTTTTTTTTTTTTTTTTTTACAATAGCCAAGATATGGAAGCAACCTAAGTGTCCATCAACAGATAAATGAATAAAGAAGATGTGATACATACACATACACACACAGACAAAGACAACACACCCAATGGAATATTACTTAGCCACAAACATGAGTGAAATCTTGTAGATGGACCTACAAGGTATTATACTAAGTGAAGTAAATCAGAGCAAGATGAATACCATATGATATCACTTATATGTGGAATCTAAAAAAACAACTGAACAAACAACTAAACAGAAACAGACTCAGATACAGATCCCAAACGCGTGGTTGCCAGAGGTGAGAGGGGTGGGGGGACGGCTGAAATAGGTGAGGGAGGTTAAGAGGTACAAACTTCCAATTACAAAATAAACGGGCATTAGGGGTGAAATCTACAACCTGAGGAATATAGTCAAGAACACTGTAGTAACTTTATACGGTGACAGATAGTAACTAGACTTCTCATGGTGACCATTTTGCAACGTACACAAATATCAACTCATTATGCCCCTGGAACTAACATAGTGCTGTAGGTCAACTATAATTCAATTTCTACATATATGTATTTGATTCATTTTTGAATTATCATATAAACCGCAGCCATTAAATGATACTTTGCAAGACCACAGCAACCCAAGTTCTAAACGTAGTTGACCCTTTGCCACCTCATACATCTTGCAAGGAGTCACTTAGAACATAAGGTCTCTTTGGTGCTTTCTAAATGAGCTAAAGGAAGCTATAAGTTGTTTAAATCGTATTCTCCTAAGGTCATAAACTTTTCATAGGAAAAAGTTATGTGTAGTTTTTTTGTTTTCATTTTTGTTTTCAGGGTGATGTTAATCCTTTCATGCCAGGCGGGGCCACTTCCATGAGTCACTGCTTTCAAGAGGAAAGCAAAATGCTCTGGTTCGAATCCCAATGCTGCTAGACACTAGCCAAATGACTTTGGGAAAGCCACTCATCAGACCGCTATGAACTTTGCTTTTACCTTTCCATTCAGGCGACTATAAATATTATCAGCTCTGCCAACTCTGCCGAGTTGTAGGGATCATCAAATGACACAGGGGACATTAAAACAACTGAAAGACTCTAAAGTGCGTCTCATAAAAACGATAAATCAGTACCCAAACACATGGAAAAAATATTTCACCTTGCAAGTTTTCTAAGACGTGCAAATCAAAAGAGAGGTAACATTTTAGTAGTTTTGCCAGTGGCTGAATAAATTAGTGCAGTCCTTTCAGAAAACAGTTTGACGATACATTTCAATTCTACTCTGAATCTGTAATGATAAAAATAGGTAATGTGTATATTACTATTGCTTCTCTAACGCTCCCTATATGTCAGGCATTGTACTAAGCACTATACTTGGACAGGTGGCCTTGAGCAACGAGGGGACTAGGGACGCCAACCCTTCACACAGTTGAAAATCCGCGTGTAATTTATAGTCGGCCCTCTGCATCCGTGGTTCCTCGTCAACCCGCATTCAACCAGCTACGCATCATATAGTACCCTAGTGTTTGCTACTGAAAAACATCTCCGTATAAGTGGATCCACGTAGTTCAAACACATGTTGCGCGAGGGTCAACTGTATAAGCTTACTTAGTGCTTCTCCTCAAAACACAAAACTGCCTTTGGTTATTATTATCATCTACGTTTTACAAATTAGGAAAGAGGGCACAGAGATGCAAGCTCATTTGTGCTAGGCTTCTTAGCTAGTATGGGGCAGGAAGCACAATTAAATTTAAGGTGATTTGGTCTCAAAGTCCTCACTCTTTACTCCTCCATTTAATGACCTCTGGAAGTTCATCCTCAGAAAGTAACCCAAAATAAGGAAAGAGCAAGAGGTCTTAAGATATTTCTGCATGTGTTTTGTATATACTTGCCAATTTTGGAAGTGACGTAAGTAAGGATTCAGCAAGTGATAGCAAATAAAATCATTCGACTGCTACATACTACTTAAAATAACCAAGAAAACTAAAAAGTACAGTACTCACGGTCCACAAAATTAAAAAAAAATTAAAAGATATCTCAATTCCTTATTATCACCATGTTACGGTTATAAGGTTGACAGAATTTTTGGTTCTGCCCATGGTAGCATTCTAAGGGTCCTCAAGAACTCTAAAAGTGGTATGCAGAGGTTTCTTTCTTATGAATGGCAAGACCCGGGAATCCACCGGGAATCCCAGTGACATCATCCCAAATTCTTTCTTTCCATGAGTGCTAATGAATAGGACAGAGCCAATGAGATAGAATTCGCTGTTTTGATAAAAGTTTACACACTCTGGTGTCAAAATCAGAAGAAAGTTAGACACAGGTGAACAATCAGATACGCTGTCCCCAGAGAAGGGAAGTAAGATTTTAGAGAAGCACATGCTCGGAGTTTATTACGTTGCAAACTTTCTCCATCAGAGGAGTGAAACCCCTTTCAAGGACAATGGCTTTTCCTTTGGCCATGTCCTTCCCCTACCTATGGGTAGAAAAGCAACTCAATGGTTTAAAGGTAGACAGATATACACTCCCTCCGTTGGCCAAACCAAAAGAAGACAAACCTAGAGCCCAGAGCTCCTTCCAGACACCCAAGCTTAGAGAAGACATCCAACAACAGCAACAACAACAGAAGCCTGTGGTCACACATGTCACTTTTCTTTTCTTAGGTGCCACAGTGGTGGCTGGCGCTGTATCCTGAACGTTGTGGCGTTACACCATATTTGCTATGAGGTGTCTCTACCCAGGAGGGCAGCTTAGAATGGAAGAAACAAATAGTGACAAAAGGCTTTTGAGGTGGCCAGATCTGGGTATGGATTCTTTCTGACTGAGTGACCATGAGCACGAGGTGGAATTGAGCTCCCTAAGCCTTGGCTGCCACTTCCTGCTTGGGCAACGGGTACCTTCCCCTGCTTCCATTTTCTCATTTATAAAACAGTGAAAAAAGACCCCAGCTATTTCAGAGGGTGTTGAAAGGATTAAAAGAGTTAAGATCTGTTTCATTTTCCTCAACTAAAAACTGAGGGTAAGGAAAAGACAGTCTCTTCAGCAAGCAGTGTTGGAAGAGCTGGACAGCCACACGTAAATCAATGAAGTTAGAACATATCCTCACCATACACAGAGATAAACCCCAAATAGCTTAAGGACTTAAATATAGACATGGCACCATAAAACTCCTAGAAGAGAACATAGGCAAAACAAAATTTCTGTCTCTGACAGAAATCGTACCACTGTTTTCTTAGGTCAGTCTCCCAAAGCAATAGAAATAAAAGCACAAATAAACAAATGGGACCTAATCAAACTTACAAGCTTCTGTACAGCAGAGGAAACCATCAACAAAATGAAAAGACAACCTGCATACTGGGAGAAAATATTTGCCAGTGATGCAACCGACAAGGGCTTAATTTCCAAAATATATGAACAGCTCATACAACTCAATAACAAAAAAACAACCCAATCGAAAAATGGGCAGAAGACCTAAATAGACATTCCCTCAACGAAGACATACAGATGGCAAACAGGCACGTGAAAAGATGCTCATCCTCGCTAATCATTAGAGAAATGCAAATCGCAACTACAATGAGGTATCACCTCACACCAGTCAGAATGGCCATTCAAAAAGTCTACAAACAATAAATGCTGGGGAGGGTGTGGACAAAAGGGAACCCTCTTGTACTGTTGGCGGGAATGTAAATTGATACAGCCACTACGGAGAACAGTATGGAGGTTCCTCAAAAAACTAAAAATAGAGTTGCCATACGATCCAGCCGTCCCACTCCTGGGCCTATACCCAGACAAAAGTGCATTCGAAAACATACAAGCACCCTTATGTTCACAGCAACACTATTTACAATAGCCAAGACATGCAAACAACCTAAATGTTCATCGACAGATGAATGGATAAAGAAGATGTGGTGTGTGTGTATGTGTACATATATTTGCTGTACAGCAGAGATGAACACAATGCTGTAAAAGCAACTATACGTCAATAAAATGTTAACAAATAGCATAAAAGCGATAACCAACAAGGACCTACCGTAGAGCACAAGGAACTGTACTCAGTATTTTGTAATAACCTATAAGGGAAAAGAATATATATGTTGAGGATCATTATCATTTATGTCAAGTGCTTAATCTGGTAGCTAGCACATGGCAAGCATTCAATAAATACTAATTATTATAATTACTTTTCAAAAGACTCTCAGAATGAAAACCTTAAGTGTAAAACTTGCAAAATGCTAAAGCTTTTGTTCGTTTAGATGTGTATTTGTCTACTTTTTTGCAGGATGAGAGACAGTCATTTAAGTAAGTACCTAACAAGCACTGACTATTTTATACTTTTTATTACTAAGGTTTTGGCCTTGGATCTAATTTCTTCCTCATAGCGTGTAAAATGCAGCAATTCTTCAGTTATGAGAATAACAATAATCAACAGAGGGAAGGATATGGTCAAAGTTGGGAGGCTGACGCATTCCTTAGTCCTCTGTTCCTGTGATATTTTTAAAAGGCAGGAAGGGCTTATATATTACAGTTTATTGGATTTGGGGGGTTTCACATTCTTACTTAAAATGGAGAACTTGTCAACTCAAATCAATGCAGCTCTTGCTATTTTCTTTCAGGGTCTTGTAGATGCCAACGTAATGGACTTATGAAACACTTAACACGTGCAGTGCAATAAATCCTACAAAACCCCTGATTCAATCCATTTGCCCAGGCTGATCGTCCAAATGAGAGATTCTGCTTCGGTGCTTGTGAAGGGCAGCAAGCTGGGCTCCCCAGGAAAACACAGGCACATACTACCTGCCCCTCCTCTCCCAACTTGATCAACTGCATTGGTATATTCTGTGCAGATTTTTGTTTTACGCGTGTGGCAAGTAAAAGTAACTCCTTGACAACTGCTTCTGAAACTTCTACTCTATGCCTGACCCGAGCCGGGACTGGGGCTACAAAAAAAGGCATAAACAAAAAAGTGAATGCCTGGTTTCACTGAGCTTGCAGCTGAGGACAGACGGAACATCATGTACCAAGGCCCTGTGATAAGCGAGAGCCCAGGTGTCTTTACAAAACTAAAGGAAAGTCGGAGCTGCAGCAGTATGAGACGGGGGCCCTGCCACAGGGGGCCCTAGAGACCATGCTGAGAGCTTGCCTTCTTATGAACAATGTATGGACACTGACATGCCTTCAATATTGGGGGTAGCAGGATTAGTCTTGCACAACTTGCTAAAAATAGCACCAATCTAGGTTTTGAGCCTCTCTTCAAATTCAATAGCACTTCCGCAATCTCAAAACTTGTTCAAGGAAAGAGAAAACCTGTTGACATACAGTCCACGCCAGAGGCGTGATTTATGTAGGCATGTTAACAGCCAGGCTGTCAGATATTTGAAGTCCAATAACTAGTTGTCCTGATGATTTTTGTACACTTGTATCCACAGAAGAACTGCTTTGGATTAGCCCTTGGCATAGTTTTCTTTTGATCTGTCCGTGGTTTCTTCAAAATTTAATTCTAATATGTAGCCATTTGTTACAAACTTGCCCGAAACTTGCTTGTGACAGTTGCATTTTTCTCAACTGAAAAAAAGCAACAGCATCTTGTAATTCAACATTTCCCTTCCATGGTAAATTGCCCAATTGTGCCAGAGCATCAGACCACTTTGGTAGCTCAGTTTATAACTGCTACTCTGATATTGGTATGCTTGCCCTTAAAGGTATTATTTTGTACTTCATCCGGTTTCGCACGATTTCAATCTCCACCATCTGTTTCCGTAAGGCTGCAGGACTGTTTGCCCCACCCTAAAAGGACAGGAAATCCCACGGGAAGGAGATACATTCCAAGAGAATTTTATAGTCCTGGCTGCAATTCCCTGTTGTGAAATTATGCTGCCTATGAGACAGGGAATGTGATTTTGTGTCTTTTTTCTTGGTACAAGCTACTAACTTTTCATCAATATAACAAAGTTTGAAAAATACTGCCCTATTTTGAGCTCAGGAGAGGAGAGAAGAAACGAGGTCAACTCACTTCTCCACTGCAGCTCTTCCTAAGTGAGGACCTGAGGGATCAATCCAGGATCATAATCAAAGATGTCCTACAAAAGAGCACTTAAGGGGCTGGGTGTCAGCAAGTAAGGAAACTGCTGTATGAACAAAAACATAAAGCGACCCCCAAATGAGAATGTGCCTACTCATGTTCCAAGAGTCTAGGAAGGGAACTAGGCATTAGGCATCAGAGGAGAAAGAGCACAGGGAGAAATCATCCGCATTTATCACGTGGTTGACACCTCTGAGCCACACCTTCCTCATCTGTATAATGGGTATAATAACCCCTTGCAGAAAGTCAGGGCTGTGGTGATGATTTCTATCTTTTCCTGGAACAATTTTTGACTGTTGTTTTCTACTTTAGCCTCCTATTGGCTTTTTCCACAGCACTAATCATAACTTGCAATTATTTTATTCACCTGCCCTTGGTTTTCCGCCTTCCTCCTGGGCTGGAATAGAAGCTCCCTGAAAGCAGAGCCCGTATCTTCCTCCCAGCTCAGTGGCTAGCCCCGTGCAGGTGCTCGACACACATTTGTGAAATGAACAAATGAGGAGGGAGAGAATGCACGCGAAAACAAATGTGTGCCAGTAGTTATTGGGATTATTTTTCTCATTAGCAAATACGCTCTCAGAAATGTCACGGAATTGCTCCAAAGTTTGGTTTTGTTTTAATGTGTAAAAGGAGGAGGATACGTGCCATGTTTATTCACCAGGCTGATAGGGGCGTCACACTGGATGATATAAACACATAAAAGGATACTGATCTGTGTACAGCACTTTATAAGGCCAAGGATGTTTAAGGCAAAGGAAGAACACAGCCGAGTATGAAAATAAAAAAGGATAGGCAATTTGAGTCATGGGGAAAATAAAAAAGGATAGGCAATTTGAGTCAGGGGGGAGATGCTTTTTTTAAACAAAGCCAAAGGTAACTTCAGTCACCACAAACATCCATCACAACGACGGCATGTAAACCCACTGCACACAAACTATTACCACTGGGCACGGTTCTACTGAATCCTTGCGAGCCATCCCATGTAGTAAGGACTACCGTTATCCCCATTTTACAGATGAGCAAATAAGGGGCTGAGAATGTTTCAGTGACTTGCCCATGGTGACAGAGTAAGGGAAAGAGCTGGGATTCACACCGGGGCAACTGGACTCTTCAAGTCTTAACCATTTTTCAAGAGCTAATTAGTGTGGCTTCATCAGGCAGCTTGAACACATGCTTCTACATAATAGAGCTCTGAGCACCCAGGAAGGCAAACACACACTATTAGACGACGAGGAAATGGGAAGTCTTCCCATGTGGTCACCACATATCTGATCTAGTGTGACTGGAAAAACTAAGACAAAGTGAGAAGTCTCTCCCGAAAGTTTTATCTGGGTTTATAAGTCTGGTAGATATTTATCTTGTGAGCATATTTTTATTCTTTAGAAAAATGAATATGATGCTGCATACACTGTAAAAGCCTAAAATGGTTTCGGTAACCATATTTCTCTTTGGAAGAAGTAAAAGGGGGGAAAAAAAAGAAACACCTGTATTACTAGAAATGCTTCCTAAGGAAAGCTATATTCCAATCTAACTTGCTTGAGGATACTTGATTAAGTCATGCAACAGCCCTTTCTTAAACCTACTAAAATGCCTGTAAGCAGCCAATTTATAATACGTATATTGCTTAGAAGAGGCACTTTGCTTACAAGGACTGTTGCTGAGAAGAGGCTGAAGCATTAATTCCCCTCATTCGGGAATTCCTTCTCATCAAGTGCGTAGCCTGACAGACTTTACGAAATATGGCAAGGCCATGACTCCAATTGTTAAAGCCACTGCCTATTGGAGCTAATGAGAAAGAAATGACACACAGCTCAAATAATTATGCCTTCTAACATTCATGGAAATGCTTTTTGCCTGGATACCCCTGGGCTTTCAACTTGGTGTTCCACAATTGGGCTTGATTCTGCACAGAATCCAAGCCAGCTCCTGTCCATGCCGTGGCGGCTGTATGGCAAGAGGAGCGTGAGGAAACATGGCCTGAGCTAAAATGGGGCGCTGCTGAAGACCCCCCTTTATGCTCTGGAGGGCTGGTGGCAGAAAGAAAAATGCGTTTCCTGCAGGGTCCACCGATAAATATCTATTTGAGAAGGCTGAAGATAGCCAGCCTCTACCTTACACGCCTGGTCAAGATTTGAGAAAATAAGCTTTACGAATTTAGTGCTACGCTTGCAATATTTCGTAAACCTGGCCTGTCATCCATGACTCTTATGCTTTGGTTGTACGGACATAGTGGTGTACGGCAATATTCTTATATATTCATATATTATTGGAAGCTACAAAGCTCTTATTCTTTGCTTTTAAGAAGTTTGTAACAGAACACTAAAAAAGTAAAATAAAATAAAAAGATTGACTTGAGTTTTAAATCCAGTATCGTGCGGTCAATATGAGGCTCTGAGCTTCAGAAGTTGGAGTGCTGGAGGATTCAAGACATACAGTGCGTGCCGCACGCAAAAGAATTAGAAGGATATGGTTAGATCTAAGTTGGTCTCCTTCCTCAACCTGTAATAAAGACAGTGGAGAATGGAAGATGAGAAGAAAGAGACTTACAGGGGAAGCCTGTAAGTTGCATGCGGGTGTGTGCCCCTGGAAAGGGTCCTGGGCTCCGACACCTCCCCCAGCACAGGCTCAGGAGGGCTGGAGAAGCCGTCACAATCAGAGCTGAGCCCGGAGAAGCCCTGAGGCCAGGATCAAAAGTCCATGCTGTGCTCACCTCCACATCTCCACGCCTAAGGGACGGTATCACATTCCTGGAAAAGGATTCCCAGACAGGAAGAAGGCATGGATAGATGGCAAAGGCCCAGAGCAAAGGGACCTCACAAACAACTCCAGGTCCCTGGCCTTGACCAAGCCCTCTGTAAATGAGGTTCAACCACACTGACTGGGTGGAATGGACAACTCCACAAAGACTGCTTAAACTTCTAAAATCACTTGAAATGGAGGGGCAAAACAAAGTTATAGGAAACAATCACAAGTCATATTTTTTGCACTACTGGTTTGGTGGCCCGAGAGCTGTACTTACTATAACGTAACCATAGGAGAGGCTGCAGTGACCAGTGCTCTCAGAAGCGAGGCTGGTCACATCTTGCTTATCTTCTCTCAAATTTATCAAGTGTTATAATTGACATATTTGATGCTATGCTGCCCATTGAAAACAGGCTACCTTTTGGTTCTTAAATTCCTTTAGAAAGGTAACTTTACTGGTTTTAAAATAATCAAAGAAGATAAAATTTCATATCTAAGTGAATTAAAAGTAAAGCCAGAGAAATAACATAGCATTTAATATGATTTAACGTTCCACTAAAGCCTTTTTTTTCGTCTGTTACGTATAGGAATCCAAAGTCATACCCGTAATCATCTTTCATGGACATGGGGTGTTTATTCAATACTTTTATTCTGAAAAGTATTTAAAAGAGGTTTTCCAAGAACAACGAAGACTTCAGATGTGAATTCAGATAATTCTAATTTGGGGAATACTGTATTAATTAGCATTTCACCTATAGCTAAATTCTGTTAGTAAATTCACCCAAAGAGCTGCTAGAAAATGCTGTGCTACATCCACAAAGCCTTTCTCAGATGATTCTGAGACACTTAATACTTATTTAATGTCCATTTTAAAAATAAACGAATGATTTAACATAAAAAAATCTAATAATTTGGCTCATATTTCCAGTTCCCACCCAGAGACAAGCCAGTCATTGCAGAGGTAGGTGGTGGAAGACTTAAGGGTGATGGTAGGAAGAGAAACACCAAGCAAGATGTTGATGTCCAGAGATAAGGCCGAGAATCAAACATTTAACAAAGAACCATATTAAAGCACAATCCATAACGGATGCTCCAGGCAGATTAAATCATAATTAATCTTCGTTGAACCTTGGGTTAACAAAGCGCAGAGGTGTAAAAGTGCATTTTACTTTGCGTCTCATCAAAATGGCTTCAGAAAGTCTTAGAGCAACAAAGGGTGAGACATTATTTGTCTATGACATTTTGTTGTGGATTCTTTAATCATGCTGAATAAATTAGGTCTCACAATACAACATCTATTTAACAATTAAAGGTCAATTCAGAATAGAATAATAAAATGACAGGGAAAACTAAGCAGTAAAGTCAAATTTTTCCGCACATATATTCTCAGAGAACTTGACTCACTTAAGTCTAATTCCTTTGCCCTGATAGTTTAGAAATTATACAGGCTCTCCTGGGCCTCGGTCCCAGGTGAGGATAAAAGACTTTAGAAACACATGCTTTATTCACTAACAGCATTTATTAACAGGATTTTGCCACCCCCAAGAGAGTGACCTTTACTTAAACTATTAGCTTTGACAAGTGAGGTGAAAAGAAAAACACAGCGTAAGGATACTGACCTCCCAGAACGTGGACATTTACCAGACTATACTCTTTGGCCCTTGCCATCTTTCCACAGTAAATATTCGTTGATTAGGGACTCAAATCAAAATCATATTTGTTTACTGTGTGAGTTGAAAGCACTAGCAATGGAATACATCTTTTTACAAAAAAAAAAAACCCCACAACACAAGAAGTACGTCACCAATTTATTCTTCCTCTGTCATCTCAAAAGGAAAACAAATCTCTGAAAGTCAAGTTGTCCCTTCATGGGATAATGGATTTCTAAAGGCTGAGTTACTTGTTTTCAGCAAAGAGATAATACCGCGGAATCAGTATTCAGAGTGGCATCTGACAGGACCGTAATGTTAGTTAGACAAATGTCTGTATAAGCCGTAAGATGCGACAGAGTGATAATGTTTATGGACTGCCACAGGCAAGCACATACAGATTCGGCAAGCACATTCAGATTCTCAAAACCTTCTGACTTTAAAGAATGGGTTTGGGAGCAAAGACCTTGGGGATGCTACTAACCACATAGGGACATAGCACATCAGGGATAAAACTACAAAAGTTGGGACATGAGGTACTCAGCAAGTCCAAGCTCCTATAATGCTTGGGCACACTCTACATTATGGTGCTGAAATTCCATAAGCTTGGAGCCGCATTCCATTCAGAGCATAAAGTTGAATAACACTTACCTACAAACTTTTTGATACCTTAGTATATTGCTATGCAATGTGTGCCCCAGTGAAAATCTCTGGTATGTATTTACATGCTCATTCAAATCCCTGGCTTTACTTTCCTCCTAGAAGTTGGTATTTTCCACAGGACTGACATAAGGCAATAGGATCTTCATGAAACACCACCCTGCCCTGTAACTGCTTTCAACCCGGAAGAGCAGATAATTGCCATTACTGAGCTATTACTGTGCCCTAGTATCATTTGAGATCCTTTTTTTTTTTTTTTAAAACATCTTTATTGGAGTATAATTGCTTTACAATGATGTGTTAGTTTCTGCTGTATAAAAATGTGAATCAGCTCTACGTATACATATATCCCCATATCTCCTCCCTCTTGCGTCTCCCTCCCTCCCACCCTCCCGATCCCACCCCTCTAGGTGGACACAAAGCACCGAGCTGATCTCCCTGTGCAACACAGCTGCTTCCCACTAGCTATCTATTTTACATTGGGTAGTGTATATATGTCCATGCCACTCTCTCACTTCGTCCCAGCTTACCCTTCCCCCTCCTCATGTCCTCAAGTCCATTCTCTACATATGCGTCTTTATTTCTGTCCTGCCCCTAGGTTCTTCAGAACCAATTTTTTTTTTTTTTTTTTACATTCCATATATATTTGTTAGCATATGGTATTTGTTTTTCTCTTTCTGACTTACTTCACTCTGTACGACAGACTCTGGGTCCATCCACCGCACTACAAATAACTCAATTTCGTTTCCTTTTATGGCTGAGTAATATTCCATTGTATATATGTGCCACATCTTCTTTACCCATTCAGCTGTCGATGGACAATTAGGTTGCTTCCGTGTCCTGGCTATTTTAAATAGAGCGGCAATGAACACTGTGGTACACGACTCTTTTTGAATTATGGTTATCTCAGGGTATACGCCCAGTAGTGGGATTGCTGGGTCGCATGGTAGTTCTTTCTTTCGTTTTTTAAGGAACCTCCATACTGTTCTCCATAGTGGCTGTATCAATTTACATTCCCACCAACAGTGCAATAGGGTTCCCCTTGTGCACACCTGCTCCAGCATTTATTTCTTGTAGATATTTTGATGATGGCCATTCTGACCCGTGTGAGGTGATATCTCATTGTGGGTTTGATTTGCATTTCTCTAATGATTAGTGATGTTGAGCATCCTTTCATGTGTTTGTTGGCAATGTGTACATCTTCTTTGGAGAAATGTCTATTTAGGTCTTCTGCCCATTTTTGGATGGGGTTGTTTGTTTATTTGATATTGAGCTGCATGAGCTGCTTGTAAATTTTGGAGATCAATCCTTTGTCAGTTGCTTCGTTTGCAAATATTTTCTCCCATTCTGAGGGTTGCCTTTTGGTCTCGTTTATGGTTTCCTTTGCTGTGTAAAAGCTTTTAAGTTTCATTAGGTCCCATTTGTTTATTTTTGTTTTTCTTTCCATTTCTCTAGGAGGTGGGTCAAAAAGATCTTGCTGTGATTTATGTCATAGAGTGTTCTGCCTAGGTTTTCCTCTAAGAATTTCAGAGTGTCTGGCCTTACATTTAGGTCTTTAATCCATTTTGAGCTTATTTTTGTGTATGGTGTTAGGGAGTGTTCTAATTTCATTCTTTTAAATGCAGCTGTCCAGTTTTCCCAGCACCACTTATTGAAGAGGCTGTCTTTTCTCCATTGTATATTCTTGCCTCCTTTATCAAAGATAAGGTGACCATATGTGTGTGGGTTTCGCTCTGGACTTTCTATCCTGTTCCATTGATCTATATTTGTGTTTTTGTGCCAGTACCATCCTGTCTTGCTTACTGTAGCTTTGCAGTATAGCCTGAAGTCAGGGAGCCTGATTCCTCCAGCTCTGATTTTCTTTCTCAAGATTGCTTTGGTTGTTCAGGGTCTTTTGTATTTCCATACAAGTTGTGCAATTTTTTGTTCTAGTTCTGTGAAAAATGCCATTGGTAGCTTGATAGGGATTGCACTGAATCTGTAGTTTGCTTTGGATAGTATAGTCATTTTCACAATGTTGATTCTTCCATTCCAAGAACATGGTATGTCTCTCCATCTGTTTGTATCATCTTTAATTTCTTTCATCAGTGTCTTATAGTTTTCTGCATACAGGTCTTTTGTCTCCTTAGGTAGGTATATTCCTAGGTATTTTATTCTTTTTGTTGCAACGGTCAATGGGAGTGTTTCCTTAATTTCTCTTTCAGATTTTTCACCATTAGTGTATAGGAATGCAAGAGATTTCTGTGCATTAGTTTTGTATCCTGCTACTTTACCAAATTCATTGATTAGCTCTAGTAGTTTTCTGGTGGCATCTTTAGGATTCTCTATGTATAGTATCGTGTCACCTGCAAACAGTGACAGCTTTACTTCTTCTTTTCCAATTTGGATTCCTTTTATTTATTTATTTTTTTGTCTCAGATTGTCCATTTGCATGGAATATCTTTTTCCATCCCCTCACTTTCAGTCTGTATGTGTCTCTAGGTCTGAAGTGGGTGTCTTGTAGACAGCATATATACAGGTCTTGTTTTTGTATCCATTCAGCCAGTCTGTCTTTTGGTAGGAGCATTTAATCCATTTACATTTAAGGTAATTATCAATATGTATGTTCCTATTACCATTTTCTTAATTGTTTGGGGTTTGTTATTGTACGTCTTTTCCTTCTCTTCTGTTTCCTGCCTAGAGAAGTTCTTTTAGTATTTTTTGAAAATCTGGTTTGGTGGTGCTGGATTCTCTTAGCTTTTGATTGTCTGTAAAGGTTTTAATTTCTCTGTCTAATTTGACTGAGATCCTTGCTGGGTAGAGTTATCTTGGTTGTAGGTGTTTCCTTTTCATCACTTTAAACATGTCCTGCCACTCCCTTTTGGCTTACAGAGTTTCTGCTGAAAGATCAGCTGTTAACCTTATGGGGATTCCCTTGTATGTTATTTGTTGGTTTTCCCTTGCTGCTTTCAGTATTTTTTCTTTGTATTTAATTTCTGACAGTTTGATTAATATGCTTCTTGGCGCGTTTCTCCTTGGATTTATCCTGTATTGGACTCTCTGTGCTTCCTGGAATTGATTAACTACTTCCTTTCCCATATTAGGGAAGTTTTCAACTATAATCTCTTCCAATATTCTCTTAGACCCTTTCTTTTTCTCTTCTTCTGGGACCCCTACAATTTGAATGTTGGTGTGTTTAATGTTGGCCCAGAGGTTTCTGAGACCATCCTCAATTCTTTTCATTCTTTTTTCTTTATTCTGTTCTGTGGTAGTTATTTCCATTATTTTATCTTCCAGGTCACCTATGCGTTTTTCTGCTTCAGTTATGCTGCTACTGATTCCTTCTAGAGAATTTTTAACTTTATTTATTGTGTTGTTCATCATTGTTTGTTTGCTCCCTAGTTAGTCTAAGTCCTTTTTAAACATTTCTTGTATTTTCTCCACTCGATCTCCAAGATTTTGGATCATCTTTACTATCATTACTCTGAATTCTTTTTCAGGTGGACTGCCTATTTCCTCTTCATTTGTTTGGCCTGTTAGGTTTTTACCTGGCTCCTTCATCTGCTGAGTATTTCTCTGTCTTCTCATTTTGCTTAACTTATTGGGTTTGGGGTCTCCTTTTCGCAGGCTGCACATTCGTAGTTCCCGTTGTTTTTGGTGTCTGACCCCAGCGGCTAAGGTTGGTTCAGTGGGTTGTGTAGGCTTCTTGGTCGAGGAGACTGGTGCCTGTTTTCTGGTGGATGAGTCTGGATCTTGTCTTTCTGGTGGGCAGGACTGCGTCTGGTGGTGTGTTTGGGGGCGTCTCTGACCTTATTATGATTTGAGGCAGCCTCTCTGCTAATGGGGGGGGGGGTTGTGTTCCTGTCTTGCTAGTTGTTTGGCATGGGGTGTCCAGTACTGGAGCTTGCTGTTCGTTGAGTGGAACTGGGTCTTAGCGCTGAGAAAGAGACCTCTGGGAGAGCTTTTGCTGTGTGCTATTACTTGGAGCTGGGAGGTGTCTGGTGGACCAATGTCCTGAACTCGGCTCTCCCACCTCAGAGGCTCAGGACTGACACCAGGCTGGAGCAACAATACCCTATCAGCCACACAGCTGCTAGTCTCCCCCAGAGAGACTAGGGGTGGCGGCTGTGGATTACGGTGGGGACAAGGACACTGGCAGCAGAAGTTCTGGGAAGTACTCCTTGGCATGAGTCCTCCCAGAGTCTGCCCTTAGCCCCACCAAAGAGCTTCTAGGTCCTCTTCTTGAGTGCTCCCATTTAACTCCCACAACAACTTTGGATGCAATGAAACTTTTATTATTCCCATTTCAAAGATGAGGAAAGGCCTTGAGAGATTAAATACTGTCTCTCACAGGGATATTCAGAGACAGCCCTGGAACACAATGCTAGTCCTCTTTCATGCCAAAACCTCTGGTTTCGCACACACTTTGGCAGAGTATTTTCCTGACACCAAGATGGCCTCAATCTCTTTTGCAGAGAGAGATATAACTTCACCTATTTATCTTCCTTCTTCTCTTGACCTTGGTAACTCCACAAAAACATATTTTTCCCAAAGAGATCATATGCTAAACTGGTCTCTGTGTCAGCAATCTACTGGCAAGTGTTAAGGGTGAACACAGTTACCCAGTGGGGTGGGGAGGGTGGGGGAGCATAAATTCAACCTGAAAGAAAAATCACGTCTGATTTTTCTTCCCATGAGCAACCAGTAATCTATGATGAGCTATCTAAAAATGCTTACTTTAATGTGTGTGTCGTTACCACTATCTCCATGAGAAAATGTAGCTCTACCATGAAGTGGCATGAATGGCATTAGTACCTTTCAGATAGAGTTTGTGTTTTCTGTGAAAACTTACACCACCAATAAACTTGCTCAACTACCTGACTCCTTGGAGGATGGCAGCCAAGACAACCCACGAGCAGGATGGGTCCCTGGTGAGTCTTAATTTGTATCAATGACAACTGATATAAACCACCAGGGAAAGTAGGATGAAGAATGTCTAGCTCTCAAGGTTGAGAGACCTTGGAATTGCCTATCAAGGAAAGTTGGGATGTTCTTAAAATACTGAAGTATGTGGTAGCTTTCCTTGTTTGAAGGAGATTTTAAATGCATATGGATAATTCATAGGAATAAGGATTCCATGGTTGTTCAGGTAAGAATCCATGCACATGTAGCCCAATGTTAAATATAAAGTATATGCAGTTTATTTCATGTTTAATAATAATTTTTGTTTGACAATTATTCTTCCTTTCATGACTTTTTTTTTTTTTTTTTACCATCTTGGGTTTTTACAACTCACTGTTTTCCCCTGACGCCAGGAACGTGCTCTCTCCAAATAGTTATGGGTCCCACGACTCATGTTCAAAACTTGTCTGACCAGATGATTGATACAATGATCTTGATCTTGAAGCTTGAATGATCCAAGACTACATGGAGCTAATATATAGTAAGTAGCTCATGATGGCTGAAGAGGCTATATATCCCAGAAAAAAAAAGTCTGCATTTTAGTTTGTGTCCAAATCCTAGGAATGCATATTTTAAGACTTTCTTGTTCTTTAGCAGAGACCAGTCACAGAGAGAGAGAGATCTGTGAAGCGGGCTGTTTTCTGCAGCCCTGAGATCAAAACATCTACTAACTGCACTCTGCGATGCCAGACTCCACGATCGGCAATGCCAGACTACTTAGCCTACCTCCTGATCTGGTTGCTTCTTTCCAATGTGCCCATTCTTTTAGTGTTTCAAAATCTGGGTACCAAGCTTTCCCTTACATCACCCACACCCTTAAGCCTATCAATGGCTTTCTTCTCTGATCCATTCTTCTCTTTCATTAAAACAACTTCTCACTGCAAGTATTCTCATTAATACAGTTTAATATAATATGTCATTTCCCTCCATTTTTTCTTTCCCTGTGCTCTAGCAAATCTTACTATGTCTTTTCTCCCACTTTTCCACTTCCAAGTTGAGGTATACCTGAATGTCAAGATTTTTTAAATAGTATTTTGGGAATACTGCCAAAGAAAATACAAGTTTAGTTGAATTTGGAAAAGAGAAAGTACGAGAAATAGTAACAAACACAGACCATCCACGTTCTTATATCCAATAACAGGAAGAACAAAAGACACAATGATAGTAGTAATATCGACCTCCACTCAGTACGGCACCTCTTACCACAAGGGAAGTGGTAAGTAAGGAAAGGAAGAGGGGCCACAGCTAATTTACCAGGTGTGATCATAGGTTTCTCACATGGAGGAAGCATGATATGAAAACATAAACACTTCTGTTTCCATTTTTTGAAGGCAGTGGTTTGGATAATGAGCTTATATGTTTTTATAAACCCAAATTCTTGATAATCAGCACTAAAATGTGACTACAGGTAAAACAGCCTGGTTAGAGTATATACAAAGACTGGAGATGAGCCTTAGACAGAACGGTCCTAGTGGCCGTCAGACAATTCATTCCACCTTTCAGACTCTACAAAACATCAAATGTCACAAAGAGCCAAAAAGCTGTCATCAATCACTGAGGTACTTCTAGTACGTTTGCATGTCCCCGTCATATAGACAAATTACCCAGATGTCAAGCTAATTTTTCAATTTCTACTTGAAAGCTTTGCGTCACCTAGGTCTAGTCAACATTGAATTAATTTTCCCCCAACACTATAAGGATCCTATTATTGAAAACACTGTTGTTATACACTACGGGCTAGAGAATGTGGTTAATCTGATATTCTAGTTAACTGAGTTAGGCATCCCACTGTGCATCATATTGATTTTGTACCATTATTGTTACTCATGTCTCTGTTTATATCTTATCTCTCCTTTTTCACAAAAAGAAAACTCCTTGAGGAAAAGGCCTAAACTTCAGCATCCTTGCACCATTCGTGCTGTTTTAGTACCATGCTCTACACGCATTATTCTTCATTAATAGATGTTTACTGAATGGGGGAATCTACAGTATCTGAATGGCCAATATTCGAAGGCCCACATTGCAAGAAAAAGAAAAACTACACATGAGTGTATACAATACGAATGTCTCTTTCTTGATCACAGTAAAGACATTTTAGGGTTTGTCGTACCTCAAGGGCATCATTACAAATGTTGAAGGCTACTGAAGTCTAAAATTGGGGAATGCTAACTAATAGAGGGCTAGGTGATGGTAGAACACATCACACCCTTGCGTTATAAGACCTCCCACAATTTCCAGTATCCACAGGATAAAGACCAAAATCCACATACATCCCAGCATGGCTTATTCCTTGTATCTCTACACTTGCAGCCTCGGTTCACACATTTATCCTATTCACTGTACCTCGTGTTCTTCTGCTTTTCACATCCTAAGAGGCACCAGCATTTTCCTGCTTCGAGCCCTGTGCCGTGCTCTTCCTGCACCAGAAATTCTCCAATCTGGTCTTCCCCTTCCCTAACCAGCCAATGTCTACTCACCTTTAATATGAGTAAAATTCCTTGATTATACGCCGTTGCCTCACTCAGAACATTTATTGCAATTTAAAATTATGTATTCATAGCAAGGTCGCTGGAATAAGGTTGATTTTTTCTCACTATACTCTAAGCAGCGTGAAAGCAGTGGCATTACCTGGTTTGCTCACCACCAGATCAGCGGTACCTAGCACAGTGCTTAGCAGAAAGGAGTCGCTCAATATATATTTGTGAATCAATCAGTGAATAAACATGTGATGTTACCTTCTGATGACTGCATATATATATATATATATATGTGTGTGTGTGTGTGTGTGTGTGTGTGTGTGTGTGTGTATACACACACAAACACCTACACCCACACAGGGTGAGCCAAAAAGTTAGTTCGGGTTTTTCCACAAGATGTTACAGAAAAGCCAGAATGAACTTTTTGGCCAACCCACTACATATATGCATATCATGTATATATCTGTGTACACATATACATATATATATATACACACGCATACATACATGGCAAACACGCTCGTGCTTTTTATTTGGAATATTTCTGCGAGGTTACAAACGAGGCTTAGTGAGCATCTTAAAGCATATTTTGAATAGCAGGTGACATTAATTTGGACATTATGAAAATCCATTCGAATTCTCATTACTCTCACCCCAAGTACTTTCTTTCCTTCGTCAAATATATTGTTTTCGCATTTTTTGGGGTCATTTCTCTGCTGATAGTTAAATCTGACGCTGGTATGGAATCTGTGAGAGATTTCGGTCTATGCGAAAACGACTTTATACTCCTGGCTACAACATGAACTAATATTTCCCAGCGAGAGCATTCAAGGCAACACGACCTCTTCTGAACTCAACAGAATCAAAGAAAATGTCTGTTACTGCCAGACAGACAGGCAGAAAAGAATCCACTCTTGTCTGTACTGCTCTTGCCACTCAAGTCTTACGTTCCTGTTCCATTTTCTGAGCAATCTGGTAAAATTCGATTTACTTTTTCAATTTGTCCGCAGACAAGCTTCCTTCTGTCAGTTCTGCAGACATTACAATGCTGGCCACGCAGAGTAGCAGGAGACGGACAATGAGAATGAATTACCTGTGCACTTGCGATCTGTGTCTTCTTTCTTTGATCCACTAATTGTCAACTTGCAGTTGAAGTTCTCCTCCCAGTATTCGGCAAACCACACGTTTCTTCTGTTGTTTTCAAGCGTGCGGGATGTAAAATAGGCATCAAACCCTAAACAGAGTTAAACGGAAAGGTTACTGCTTGCGGGGCACCGCCGGGACATTTGGAAATAAAAATAACCAATGATGGTTTTTCTTCGTTTTAGTAGACCGGATGCTTGCTCTTTTGTGTCAGTCAAAAGAAAAAAAACAGTGAGGAAAAAACACTAATGCTAACTCCTATGGCTAAATCCCTAGTTCAATCTGTCAGGCAGATGTGTGGCCTACAAATGACCTTTCACAATAAAATCTGCATTAGAGACCTTAGCCGTGACACAGTGATCACAACATCCCTTGTATCTCTAGTGAGTAGACTAGGTCTCTGTCATCACCAAGATAATAAGTGATCATTTCAGTGCTTACTATGGACCAGACTCTCTGCTTTACGTAGATTCTTTCACTCATCTCAACAGCCTATGTGGTAGTTGCTATCATTTCCATTTTGCCAATGAAAAAAGAGAGTCTTAGAAGACATAATAAAGTGCCCAAGGTCAACCACTATGCCATATTCTGCATCCCTAAGCATGTGAGTTACTGACCTGTGATTATCATTCTAGCAACCCTCTTGCATTTAGTAAGGACCCATTATGGAACTGACTTTCCAGTCAAAATGGAAGTTTTTGAAGAGGCCATAGGTAAACTGACCCCAACGTAAGTGTAATGCTTTTTCTGAAGAGTGTTAGATGAGCAGACTCGAGAGAACAAGTGCCCAGGAAATCTCTAGCTACCTCTTTAGGGCGCTGCAGCTTTAAATGAGCCAGTGGTCCTGTGAGAATCAGACTGGATTCAGTATCACAAGGGCTGGCCTTGAATCCCAGCTCCACTGATCTCACTAAGTCGGGGAAACACGAGCAAGTACATGCTGGAACTTTCTTATCTTCCTTCCATTTACCTGTAAGATGATACCACCTGTTTGCCTTACGGCATCTTGTTTGTGGCAGTGGGAGGACTTTGGAAACTCACGGAGTTTAAGGTCAAGAACCATAGGAGAAGACGGACTTACGTTCACATTATGTAAATTATTCAGTTACTCTTATTTAAGGCCACAAGAGAAAAACAGCTCTCAGCTCTAAACTTCCCAAGAGGAGCACGTCAGTTTAATTTTATTCACTACCGCATTCATGGCCCAACATACAGTAGCCCTACTGTAAGTGGAAAACTTGAAATAAGTAAATGAGACAAAGAAAAAAAAAATAGAAAGAAAAAAGAAACCTATACAGGAGATTATATTTTAGAGAAAATAAAAAGAATAGTCTACATCTTTTAGTTATTTTCTAGGGTGTTGTGAGAACATGATTCTTGACCCGGTATCCAGGAAACTGTCCTTTCATACGCGCTGCCTTCGCTGACTTGAGAGTAATCGAGCTGCAGCATCTGACTCACTCTGTTATCAACACTGATCGATCCATCTGTCTGGCTGGAAGTCCCATCCCACCTCACTGTTCTCCCATAACCCGGCCTTCAGATGACTGTTCAGTAAAAGAACAATCACTCAACAAAGGGGAATCTTTGGGGGAAAGACAGAGTCCCCCAGAGTTTCCAGGAACACTACATGTATGCGCTTGGTCATGTACATACATACACACACTCACAATGGTAACTAGTTAACTTTCACTTTTCTCTTCATCTATCCCCCTGCCAAACCCCCACAAGGGGGAAAAAAAAAAAGGCAACAGTGGTAGACTGTGACACTGACGGCCCCTGACGGACCATGCTTCCTGGGCTTCACGCCCTTGTGTGGTCCCCTCTTACGCAGCCTGCCTCTTTGTTCATGAGACATTGGCAGGTGCGATGCAGGTGGAGGCTGGAAAACCCTTTACTCACTGTGCCTTGCCCTTGAGAGACTCCCCTTGGAATCCAGCTACCATGCTCTAACACGAGTGGCTGGGGTACGTGACATCATGTGGAAAGAGAAGAGCCCAGCCAGACCCCAGCCCTCTCAGTAGAGCCTTTGTGGACTTTGCAGCCATCCAGCTGACTGCAGGAGAACCACTCAGCTGAGACCAGCCCCGACTGCAGAACTGTGGTGATTCATCTTTTAAACCGCTAACACCTGAGGTGGTTTTTCCTGCAGCCACAGACAACTGAAACACTGCTGCATTAGCACGGCAACCTAAGCCCCTCTTTGTGAGACACCCGAACAACACACTCTTAAGGAAGAAGCAGCCTCCAGAGAACACAGATAGAAATAAACTCTTTGGCCACATGCCACAGGTCTGAAGCTCAAACCAGACTCAGAATAGGAACTACTAAAATGGCTCAAATTGTAGCAGCGATACATATATTCCCCAGCTCAGAAGACATCTTTAGAGGAAACCTCATCACTGAAAAAGTCCATCACTTCAAAACACCTCTCTCTTCAGCCTGCGTCTGCTGGAAATGCAAAAACATGCTGGTGAAGGAAGGACTAGGGTGCAGCTAGCTAACACGGTGGTAGGCAAGAGAAGGCAGCAGGCACCTCCCTCTGTTCTAAGAGAGAACCAACAGATTTCTGGAAAGCCCGCACTATAACAGGAAGTGGATGAGCAACAGGCTTTCCTAGTCTGAACTCCAGCCTTTTACTCACACACCCAGTTCACGCCCAGCTTCCTTCTCCAGCTCACAGCAGGGACTCACTTGTAGGCTGAATTCAGCTTTCACTCCCCCAAGGAACGAGCGACCAACTTCCCTGGGCATGTCAGAAGGGGTGGAGGTTTGGGGTGGGACCAGAGAGGCTCCCTTTTTAACAAGCCCCAGGTGCTGTGCATGCAGCTCCTGCTTTGAGAAGCTGGACTTCTCCAATCTTGGGTTTTTAACAAGATCCAGGTGATTCTCCTGTTGCCCAGATTGTGAGAAGCAAATCCTGAGCTTCTGAAGCTGGGATTTGAGCTGCTCCAGCCCAATTGGTTAAATGTCAGCCTTGTCACCTTGTCAGCCTCGAATCTTTGCCCTGGGTGAGATGACAGGGTCTTCGCTTTGCTTCTGCAGTTGAGACTTTTGCTTAGTGCTGTGTTCAGTATGGCAGGAGCCCTCCCTTGCATCCTGTGGCCTGCAGATGGCTAGGGGGAGGTGGAGGGCACCGTGTGACCTGCGGGTGAGTTTTCCTGGTGTGTTCGCTCCATTGCTTCTCAAGGCTCCTTTGCAGCCTCAAAGGCTGTGTTCCTCAACTTTGCCTCCTGTTATCACTCTGGGCTCCCCAGCCCAGGAATTTCCATCCTGGTGCAACGTTTTAGTGCTTCTGAGAAGGTAACCTTAAATAGCCCGTGTCTTTGAAATGGAGCAGGACACTGGGGTCCTTCCCCCTTCATGTCCCCTGCCTGCCTTTGGTCTGTACAAAAACTTTTGCCAAAGAATAAGTTTAATCAGAGAAGTGAGAAAATGCAGAAGCAAAGGAAAGCAGTCAAACAGGAGAAAATAATACTAGTTTAGTCATTAAGCAAAGTCAAGGACCTTTTGTTCCTCCTCAAGGGCTACAGATAACATTCTGAGCCATATCCTGGGAGCTATCTTATAGATGCTGAAACCACCACCATCTGGAAGAAGTGAACTACATGATGACCAGACTGTAGCCATGCCATAAGCTGCCACCATTCCAAGAACTGGCCTCAAAGAAGTGGGAACAAATTGACCCTGCAACTAACGATTAACTGTGCTCAAAACAATCAAGATGACGCGGATCAGACCATGGCATGACCGATTTCAAGACGACTGTCAGAGCTGACTGTGCTGTTTCTGCATGTAGCCCCCTCCCTCCAGCTGTGACCCCTGAAACTCCCCGTTAAAAGCTCTTGCCCACTGACTGTCAGTCCGGGCATCGGCCTGTGGATACGAGTCCGCCCTCTCTCCCTGGTTGCTGGCCTCCAGAGTAAAGCCAACTTTCCTGTTCACCAACCTTGCCTCTCTATTGGCTCTTGAGCAGAGAGTAGACAGACGCCACTTTTGGTAACATCTTCACTACGTCTTCTGAAGGCCCATGGCCTTGAGGGGTAACTCAGGGCCCTTAGCCAGGTACCAACATAGCATACATTGGCTTTTGGGTGGTTTCCTAGAGATGTGAACTGCCAACCCATTGGAGACCTGCACTTTTTCTGTCAGTAGAAAAACCATATAGTGTAGTGGTGAACTACACATCGATGTCACAATGGTGGGTTTGAACTGTATGAACTTGAGCATATTATTCAGTTCAAGGTTCCTCATCTGTAAAATGGGGTTAATAGTAATACCTACCTCATAGGTTTGTTACAAGGATTAAACAAACTCTTATTTGTAAAGCACTCAGCATTCTGCCTGAAATAGTAAAAAGTGAACTGTTGGTTCTTCAGTAAACATACTCATCCATTAAATATTTACTGAGCACCCACCCTGTGACAGGCACTGTTCTCTGCACTCACAAACCTTGGGATTAAAACCTACCTGTCCCTTATGGGATTTACGGCCAGCCTGGTGGGGAAGACAGACTTGAAAAAGTATCATTTAAATAAACATAAAATAACACCTGTGATAGCTTCCATGAAGGAAGGGTACAGGGATAGAACCGTGTTAGGGAGTCAGAGAGGGCTTCCTGGAGAGAGAAGATACACAGATGAAAAAAGGGAAACATAGGGAGCGGGGATGAGCAGAGATTGGACATTTGTTCAGATGGAATAGTTATGCCTTAGGAATACTTAAGTCATTCTCACATTTCAAAGTATCCCAGGACAACTGGCCTCAAAATCAGCACGTATACATGGGCCATCTTCTATGTGTATGCTATCTAGTATCGCTACTAAAACTCTAATAGACTCATGGCATAAACGTTTATCCAACGAATGAATAAATATATCACTAAGTTAGTCTCCCAAGTAGTCGTTAAAAATCCTGATGTCAGACAGATTTACATTCGGTTACATAAAAAGTTGTACCAATAGTTATAATTAGAAAAATAAGAAGCATTATATATATATTTTTCTTTAAGTGTCACATAAACCCTAGGAAGTAGGTAAGTAGGTACTAAAGTTATTCACACTTTAGAGGTAGAGACTAAGGCTCAGAGAGGATTCTGGGCTCAAGTCTGGCTAATTCCAGACGCTGGTGTTTGCTCCCATGTAGAGCAGTGATTCACACAGTTGGGTGGGTATCAAAATCACCTGGACAGCTGATAACACAGAGGTCAGGCCCACTGAAGGTCAGATCTGGGTCTTTTTGTTTATTCCCAAGTTCATTACAGTTTCTATAGCCTCACAATTTTACCTTTTTTTTTTTTTTTTTAAGGACGAGGCTATTTAATCCCAGATGTACAGTCACCAAGGTGCAACAGAGAGCTAGGGATTGAAGCAGAATTTAGAGTAACTCTAATAATATATGCATGTATGGGTGTGTGTTTCACAGTGAATTAATACTGTCTTCTCATTTCTGTGAGAGCTCTGAAGAAAAGTGATCTGGACACGCATCCCTTTATTATTAGTTTAATTACCTGAGTTTTAAAAGACTAGGGTTTCAGTTCATAGAAAACAGAATAAGAATTACCTTAAGGGAGAAAATCATTCTTTTATGTGGAGCTGATGAAATTCTTAGTATTAAATTGTGCCTTTTGTTGGACAGATGATTTTAATTTCAGCAATTAATCTACAGGGGATTCTAAAGCAAATATCCCATGTTGAACAATATTCCTATAATCTTGGAAGTAAACTGAGATCAGCATAGAAATGATGAGCAGGGTTTTAGCTAGTTTTATAAAACGACATTTATCTGGTTCTTTGTTCTTTTAACTGGGGTGTTGCCTTTAAACTCCTCCTGAAATCTGTGGTCAAGACAAGAGTGTGCAAATCAACAGACACATAATTCATCCCGAGCGGTATGTTTGGGAGGTGACCTTTCCAACTGAGAAGGAAGGATGCTCTCCCAGGTGCGTAGTATGAAAGGAAAACTATCAGTGTCAAGAGCCCTGCTCGGCTACGGTGAACGGAGACTGACATACTAATGGAGCTTCACGAGGCATAAGAAAGTGACCAGTGGCCCTGACTGCTGCCTTATCCACACAAGTCATGCACTGCAGGCTAGAGTATCCCTGTCAGCCTACACGGCAGGGAGGACCCAAGGCTTCCTATGTGCTCGCCTGTAAAGGGGAGGCTCTCAGCTCTTCCCGCTCTGCCTCTGACTCTGCAAGGATGTGGTCACGATTCAGAAACACAGCTCCTGGCACATCATAGGGAAGCGATACTAATAGAATAGATGAATGAATTGATGAATAAAAAGAAGAGGCAGGGGCTTCCCTGGTGGCGCAGTGGTTGACAATCTGCCAGCCAATGCAGGGAATACGGGTTTGAGCCCTGGTCTGGGAAGACCCCACATGCTACAGAGCAACTAAGCCCGTGCACTGCAGCTACTGAGCCTGTGCTCTAGAGCCCGCAAGCCACAACTACTGGACCCTGTGTGCCTAGAGCCCGTGCTCGGC
>NW_006790426.1:217995-252111 GCF_000442215.2 Lipotes vexillifer | reverse complement strand
AAAAAAAAAAGAAGAGGCAAAAACACAGAGAGGGACAGAGAGAGAGGGAAGGACCGAGGAGGGGTGAGGGGGAAAAGGAGGGGGGAAAGAGAAGGAAGGAAGTAGAAGAGAGGAGAAGAGACAAGAGGATGAGGGCTGGGGAGGGAAGATGGAGACACTGATGAGGAAAAGCAGCCGGGAACCCACGTCTCCTGCTGAGAGGGTCAATCAGAACAATACATTTTGAAAATAAGCATTTGTTTTATTCCCTTGTCTATTTTCAGAACTCACGGTAGTGGGTTAAATTGTGGCCCCCAGAAGATGTGTCCATTTCCTAACCTCCTGAACTTGTGAATATATGACCTCACTGGGAAAACATGTGGATACTGTCTAACAAGAAGTTATATTGCAAATGTAGTTAAGGCTCTCAAGATGAGGTCATCCTGGATTATCTGTGTTGGCCCTAAATCCAATGGCAAAAGGATACTTAAAAAAGACACACAGAAGAGGGGCCCACAGGGAGAGGGGGCTGTGGAGAAGGCTGTGTGGAGATGGAAGCAGAGACTGAAGTGATGCAGCCACAAGCCAAGGGAACCCTGGAGCCACCGGAAGCTGGAACAGGCAAGGAAGGATCCTCTCCCAGAGCCTTCAGAGGAATCACGGTCCTGTCCACACCTGCATTTCAGACGTCTAGGCTCCAGAACTGTAAGAGAATAGAGTTCTGTTGTTCTAAGCCACTAAGTTTGTGGTCACTTGTTATGGCAGCCCCAGGAAACAAATACAACCATGACAAGTCAAAAATCCCATGTTAGAATCCTTTCCCCTAGCTTTTCTCCCATCCGAATGACAGCATTTGATTCCCAGATGTGACTCAGTGATGGCTTACGGAACATATTTAACCTACAGACTTGTCCTCTCTACTTTGCCCCAGAGTATTGTAAAAGCTAATTAGAGAATCAGGAGATTTATTTTGAAAGTCCCGATTTCTGGCTTCCCTTGTAACGATAGACGGTCTGGAAACATAGACCCCATTCCCACGTGGCGGGCGTCAGCAGGTGCTGGAGAACATGTGTTCCTTCAAGCAGCCTGAGCTCTTCCTCTGGCAGCACCCTTCCCCCACCGCTACCACCGCTGACAGTTCCCACCTGAACCTCTTTTCTTGTGGCTAAGATGTGTGTGGTGGACCTGGCAGACACCAAGCTTTCCACCACCAAGAAATGCACCTCTCTTTAACACACCTTGGCTGCAACTCCAGTGACATACAAACTCCCCTGAAATAAGAGATAGTATCTCAGGCCACTAAGAATGTATCTTTGAAAAAGCTATTATATACAGGGAGGAAAGTTGGAAAAGTGGCAGCATATAAAATTGAGAGAAATCATCCGTTTTTGTATACACAAACAAAATCACTTCTAAGATGTGCAGAAGAGACTATCACCACTAAAATAGCTACAAAAAAAAAAAACCTATCCGAGGACAAGTGTATCTTTCCATTTAATTAGGTTGACTTTTGTCCTTCATTAGGATTTTAAAATTCCCCTTTTGTCCATTCCCTTAAAGCTAATTTGTAAGTTTTCTGTGATCTTAATGGAAAACATTTTCTTTTTCTAGAGTTAGACAAGCTGCTTTTGCCATTCATATGGAGAAAATATAAAAACCAAGAGAACTCTGAAAAAAGAAGCACAACTGCGTGCGAGTGTTTGGGGATACTGATGAAGGGAGGTGAAGAAGTGGAATACAAATCCTACCAGGTACGATGTTGTGGCGGGAGATTATCAATCTCTAGGAATAAGCAGAATCGATTTGGCCGAAGACCAAGGAGATCAAGAGACCATTGGAATAAAACAGAAAGTCCAGAAATAGACCCAACTGCACATGAGAATTTCGTAGAATAGTGAATAAAGCTAGCAATTCAGATCACCAGGGACACGCTGCCCTTTCAATAAAAATCGAATAAGTACCAACCTGCTGGATAATTAGTTGGTTCACAAACTTGGGAGTTCCCTGGGTGAAACGTGAAACCGGCCCCCGTACACGGAAGGCAAGGAGAGGCCAGAGAAAGAGACAGAGCTCTTAAGGTTGGTAGGTGGCAGGTTTAACAAGCAAGGGAACTCGCAAATGAGGCTGGTCTTGCGTAACTGCCTGCCAGAATCTTAAAAATCGAGACAGAGGCCCTTATACCATCCAGAGAGTCTCAATACCACCTTACCTTCTAAAGGCCACTTCCTGGAAGATGGCTTTCACTGTGAGAATGGCGGGTGGGCTTGAGGGTCAACCAAAGGTCAAATCCTCTGAGGGACCTCCTCCAACATAAATGCATAATGATCAAATTGGATCCCAATTAGAAATTTAACATTGTATTCGCCCACAAGAAACGTGGGAAGAATTGCATGGATTTAACCAGAGCAAGCGAACTTGGGGTGTCCGGTCTCCACAAGAGGATGACTTTTGCACAGCTGTATAAACTAGGGGTCCTTTACCCTTGGTTTGAGGCCACCTGCTGCAGGATATCTGCAGTGGGTTCCCATACACGTGGCGTGTTCCCAGATATCCTCTGCTCTTGCCCTGCCTGCACTCGGGCAGTGCTGTGGACAGTCAGTTCTTTGTCTGCTTCTCTCCAGAAACTTTAAGTTCCTGGCAGAAAAAGACGCTGCCCTGCTCATCTCCGCCTTCCCAATTCAAGTTTCTGTAAACATTTATTGAAGTCAATTGAAGTTGGAGACATGTAAATCAGTTTGGCAAGAAGATCATTACTGATCTGTTGGGACAAATTTAGGCTCTCAGAAGCACCCACAGAATTTGCTGGCTGTATCTACTGATGAGAGTGGTGGAAACCAGCCATTATTTTTGAGAAAACAAATAAGGATTATTGCAATGGAAATTATCCCACAAAGAACACAACTCCCATGGGGAGTGTTTATGGATGAGGTGGAGGGAATAATGTTTGCAATATTATTCCACAAAAGGCCTCCAAAGAGCTGTTGCACATTATATAACACAAGAAGGGCTGCCATCTTTCATTCCTTTAAATTGCCTGGGAAACAGAAGGGCACTTTATATAATCTGAATATACTTATATGGGATCGAATACGGGTATAAAAAGCACATATTAAATTGATAGTTTAGGAGTTAAAAAGATTAAAAGCATACTCTGGAACTAGAATTCTAGGGTTCAATTCCTGACTTTGTTACTTGCTAGCTAGATGACCTTGAGCAAATAACCTAACCAGTCTAAGTTTCTCCGTCTTTAAAATGGGGATGATGATAACATCTGCGCCACAGGATCGATGCCAGGCTTCCATGTGGGGATGTATGCAGTGTTTACAACAAGCGCATGGCACAGAGCAAGAGTATAAATATTAACTAAGTTAATAGAAAATTAATACACACACACACACACGTGAGAAAGAGAGAACAAGAAGAGGAAAATTAGGATAATTTGAACTTGAACACTAGGGACTATGCATGACATACTCAGTTATCAACATCCTGGCTTGGAAGTCACATAGACCTAAGTTTGAATCCTTGCTCTGCCACCGACTAGCTATTTTCTTTAACTTATGCTAAGTTGATCTCTCAGGTTTCTACTGTTTGTGTTTTGTTATTCAACTGTATATTTGTTCACTTAGTAGTTTTTTCTTTCATTCATTCATTCACTCACTCACTTATTCCAGAAAAGACTTAAAGTAGCACCTCCATTTTCTCATTTATAAAATAAGGATGGTAGTACCTTCCTTAGAGACGGATGTAAAGGTTGAAAAATACTGAGGTTAAACCAACAACTTAAAGTTGCTGAGTAAATGTAGGTTCCTTTCCTCTTGTGAATGTATGTAGATATTTTTTAAAAAATTGAAGTATAATTGATTTACAATGTTGTGTTAGTTTTGGGGGTACAGCACAGTGATTCAATTATATATGTAGTTTTTCAGATTCTTTTCCATTGGAGGTTATTACAAGTTACTGAATATGGTTCCCTTTGCTATACAGGAGGTCCTTGTTGTTTATCTCTTTTATGTATACTAGTGTGTTTCTGTTCATCCCATACTCCTAATTTATCCCTCCTTTCTCCCTTTTCTCTTTGGTAACCATAAGTTTGTTTTCTAGGTCTGCAGTTTTAGTATCAGTTCCAGACACCAGAAAGTAACTGCCTTCCATACTTGAAAGCCCCTCATCGTTCTCCTATGCCATGTGCAGCCATGTCAACTTAATAACCTGAACATCTGTTGCTTTAGGGTGGCTCAGGATGCACAGGGAGTAGAGATGAAAGGTAAAAGGCCATCCCTCTAGTAGGGGCTTTAGGAAGTAAGACTTGAAGAGGCCATCTCCTGGAGGTCACAGGCTGCTCCTGCAGAGTGTGAAATTGGTGGTGAGTCAGGGTGTGGTTGGAAGGTTCCTGCTCTGCTCCCTGCTACCCCACCCTCATTATGAAGCTGAAATTGAAACTCTGCCTTCACTGTTTCAATATTCTGTACAGAACCTTGGTAAAGAGCTTGACTCAGAAGCACCAGTCACTAAGGTTACAGCATTACTCTTGGGTTCGGGTTTTTATCGTCATTGCTGCAATTTCTTGCCTTCCTCCCCACCTGTCTTCCTCATCTTCCCCTTCCTACAACCATACTACGTTATTTTCAAGATATCCCAAATATCCATATCTTTCTTTCCTCCTTAGTACCAATGAATATCAGAACTGTGACGCTACATTTGTGCAATCTTGACTGCATCACTCTTGACCATAACAGATACTGGTACTACATATCAAAAGTCATAAAAACGGTGCAAGCTCTGCTCTGGCAATTTTACTTCAAGATACTTATCCTAATGGAAGAAGTATACGTAATTTTTTTTAGAGAAGATGTGTCAAGGGCAAGGTGATATTAAGGAATTATTAATTTTATCAGATGTGATATATAGCACGGTGATTATGGCGTTCTTATCAATTAGAAACGCATCCTGAAATACTTTAGGTAAGAAGACATAACATCTGAAATTCAATCTGAAATGTCCCTTCACAATAGAAGTTCAGAGGGGACAGTTAAACATGATTTGCAGGATATCGATGGCATTTGAAGCTGGGTTATCAGCTCTTGGAAGTTTATTATACGATTCTCTCTACTTTTATGTATATTTGATAAATTCTATAATAGACTATGTATAAAGCAGTTAGGAAAATGAGGATTTGAGCACTGTTTATAATAATGAAAACTTAGAACCATCATAAATGCCCCAAACACATGATTAAATAATATCTATATGCTGCAAGCATGCAATCTTTAGAATCTGACAGACAGGAAAGTATAGTTTTAAGAGAATACCTAGGAACCAGGAATTCAAGTTAGTGCATTAAATTGAAACATGCAAAGACTACTTTGATAGTATGGCTATTTTTTATATTTAATACTCATCAAATATCAATAGTTGGTTATTACTGGAGGATGGATGATGTTTATTTTACTTTAGCTCAATCATTTTTTCTATTTCTATATATATATATATATATATAACATATATATAAATAAAAACACACACATACATAAAAACATATATATATGTGTATACATATATTTTATAAATGTATATCACCAAAATATATGCCCATTCCATATAATATTCATTCTCTTGCAAGTAGTAAAACTTTGCAGAAGAGCAGTTATCTTCCAAGGTAAGTTAATTCCTGCTTCCATACATATCAGTCTTTCACAAATGTAATCTATGAATCTATTATTTGTGACTTTACGTAAAATAGACATAGTAAATATACTCATGTCACCACTTCCTGCATCTGCAACCATAGCAGACATCAACAATCAGTCATGATAATCAGTCCTAAGGAGGCTGGTCTCCAACTCCTTTACAGTTAGTGCTTTAGAAAGCTAATGTTGATCTGGCTTTTTGTAAGATAAATATATGTGTCATCCTTGATATGACTGTATATTTTTAAGAAATTATTCCTGGGAATTTACTATATATAAAATAGTATTCTTGGATATGAACATTTAAATAAATTGACGATAACACAATCTCATACTTAATGGTTGACTACTCTGCTTGTAGATTTGGCCTAAATGCTTTTCACGGATTTCACATATTGGACATAAAAACACCATTCTTTGCTCTCAAAGAACTCTCAGCCCAATAACATATCTTAGAAAATACTAAGGAAAACCATATGGTGCTTTTGCTAAATATCACCTGTTCAGTATTTTCATGAAATAAATGTGGTAGATGGTAGGGATTGTCTTTATGGAAAATCAAAAACAGTAGGGTGTGTTGCAAACATCGTTTATTGATTGGTCAGTGTTTTTGACTTAATCTTATTGTTTACATTATAAAGTGTTTTTGTTTGCTTGTTTTTTCTGTTCTCAAAAGTTTTCTATGACTTTCTACTAGTCCCCAAGACACTTCCTGTTAGGAGACAAGGACTGGGTTGAAAGTTTCTAAATTTCAAAGAACACACAACCTGGTATGCTACCTCTGCTGCCATCACGGTTGAAGTCCTGCCCTATGATTAGCAGACCTCGGGGCAGTTCCTTATTTACTTTTTTTTTTTTTTTTTTTTTTTTTTTTTTTTTAAAAAGCAAACCTTCAAGGATCAGTCATCTACTGGGGTTCCTCTTCTGTTTCCTGAACTCTAAGACCCCATCTTAGTTTCTACACTTTCTTAATATCCAGGAAGAGACTGGAAAGTTAAGCTCAGATAGGTGGTTGCCCCTATCACCTAGCTGGAGAAGATCGTACGAAATCAAAGAAAATCACCGAGGATGTGTTAGGAAATTTCCCAGATTAGATTTGCCTTTCATAAAAGACGGCCTTTAGATAAGAAGGGCAAGGGCTTGCCACGAGCAGAGGCTACAGATGCATCTCCCTTGGACTGTTAACGACGCACAGATCTTCACGTGCGTAGAGCTCCTCTTTTCAGGAACTAGCCTCTGTTCTAAACGACTATTTGCAGAGTGTTTATGTCTAGAACAGAGTTCATATCCCTGCCTATCCATTGGAATTATGTATGGAACTATGCCTGGACTCCAAGCCAGACCAATAAATCAGAGCATCTGCTGGTGGGCCTAGGCATCGGCTTTCTAACTTCCCAGGTGATTCTTATGTGCAGTCTGGGTTAACGACACCTGCTCTAGAATATTAGGTGATTTGATCACTCATGTCCATTTTACACACAGCCCCAGAAGAGCTGTCCAAGGGATACCAGAAACAGAAGATGAGGTCCCTTGAGTGTATCTAGTCTTGCTATATGTATCAGGATTACATGCTCAAATGTCTTCAGAAACATCAAATAAGTATTGAAGTATGTTGCCATAATTGATTACATCTCGGTGCCAATCTTTGAAAATTGTTATTATGTGAAAGGTTTCCAAAGCAATACCTTGCTACATATTAGAGTATACGTATGTTTGTTCAAGCTTGGTAATATCCTAATGAATGTAGGATCACATTTGTTTCCATAGTAAATTTTGTGAACATGTTACATACATATAATGTATATATATTTTATGCAGAAATGTTTAAGAATTTTTTGAGTCATATTAAATTATGCTTATATTCATGTATATATATGATTTTCCAACAATCATAACCTTACATAATAATGAATTTAACCCAGAGAAAACACTGAATAGTTCAACAAATGGAACCGACCCATTTCTCCAGCGAAAAACAGAGCAAAAGCCAGACAAACTTGTCAGAGAATGATTCTGCATCGTGGACGCTTCACATTTTATTTTTAATAACCGTACAAGAACCACGTTGCCTGGTTACCATCTTCATTTTGTACTCTGATCTAAAAATGTCTCAGCAGCCAGAAGTTTTCAGTGAGCTCCACACCTAAACTTATATAATCAAACATCTATAACAATCCAGGAAGAATTTTATTAAAATGATATTTCATTTTCTTCCTAGTCACAGATTTAGCCACTGCTTAAAAGACTGAGTGAAAAAAAATTAACATTTTGAAGGAAGGACTTTAGTTATGCTGATCTGAGAGGGGAAAAAAAAAGACTAGAAAAAAAGGAAAAGGAAACCTGGTAAAACAACCATACTAGTGTCCTAAATATGTGACCATTTACTACTCGAATTCCTGGAAATATAAATCAAAAGAAGAAAAAAAAATATGTAGACCAAGAAAAGCTTAATACTTAAAATATTATCTAATAATTCATGACAAAGGTGACTTTTATTTTGGGGTATTTTCAGGTTTTAGTAAAACTGTCTAACATCTTTACTTTTTGATTCCTATTGTAGCAACTCCTAATGCCTGCTACTTTGATGTACATTTTTCTCTGTGTTATTTACCACATTAATGAAGACGTCATACTTTCAGAAATGTAAAAATAACCTGAGAATAGATGTCATATGTGAATAAATGTCTTCATGTAGAGATCAAGTTCAGGAAGCAAATGCAAGTCATTCCATTCTTTCACCACCCAAGTTACCAAGCTATTTCTGAGGTGGAGACAGTGCATGAGGTGCTACAATAGGAAAGGTTACTTGTTCTGAACTCTACTCTCTTCTGCTTCTGGGTTACTATAACCTATTTTCTAGGAATCTGCTTACACATTCATATAGTTGCACGAGGTGTTGGCTGGCTGAGTTAGGGGTGAGTGTCTTAACTCAATCTGGGTCAATCAACTTCCCTTTCTTGGGAATCCCAAATTGGAAATAATGAAATTTCAGTCTCAAGCCAGACTGCTGCCTCTAACAGTAGAGAGGTAAACTCAGGAGTTCCTGACAGCAGCCACATTGATGGGAAGGTAAAAGGGGTTGGTTTACTTTGGGAGAAAAGAATGAGTCAATCAGAGGCCAAGAGAGAAGAAACGTGGAGGTAAAAAAAGAAGGGTGTCTTGCATTTTCTACAGGGCTCAAGTATGTGGTTCTAATCTCTTTCTGACACCTGGATATATTCCTTTCCCTTGGACTCTATAAGACATCTCTTTATTTATAATAAACCATCCCCCTTTCTTTGTGCTTGGCCAAATCCCAATGGGTGTCTACCACTGATTGTCAACCATAAGGGTTTTAATTAATATTGATGTAGGGGTAAGTCAGATACGGATCTTGTCCTCAAGGCGACTGCCAAGAAGGAGTATACACACAGATAATTTTAACCAGAGGGAGAGAGTTTCAGAAGTTATAGAGGTGAGATGATAGATGTTTTCACGAGGAGCAGCTAACAGTCCTGGCTCTGGAAAGGGTAGATCAGGAAAGTTTTTCAGAGCAGTGATATTCAGTCAATGTCTTTGAACATGTCTAGAATGATAAGCAACACTTAATTTTTTCCTTTCAATTTTTTTCTAGGTAATTGGTGTTACAGGAGTACAAATTCAATTTTCTGCCATTTGGATCAGGCACAGAAATCCTTGGTTTCCCTCGCACTGTGGAACATACTGGAGGGAGAGCTTCATGCTCTTTATTTTAGCATAAGCAATGGGATGTACTTGGTATTCAAACCGTATGGCAATATAATAAATATGGTCTCACCTTGAACGTGATGTTTCCAACAACTAAACATGGTCAGCACTGTTTGCACCAGAGCCTTACTGATAGATTTCCCTTCCTCTAAGGAGCAGGCCGTACACTGAGTACCATGGGAGAGCTGTGTGACCATTACAGGCAGAGCCTGTGCTTGCTACCAAGCACCAAGGTCAGTGGCATTATCAAAAGGAATACATCCCCATTTTAATCACCAGGGATTGCTTTTTTTGTCATCTAAACTTCAACCGTGTCTTGGATGAAATCAGAAAATGGCATAATAGAGCAATTAAGCACAGCAGAAATTGATGAAAGCAAGAGGCCCCCATGGCAGAGAGATTATGAAAACACAGTCTTCACCCCTCAACTCACTTTCAGTCTTTGAAGGTAGATAAGAAAATACAAACAACAATAACAATAATACTGAGTAATATTTATTGAAAAAAATATAAATCATGGTCCTGGGCTTAGAGTGTTAAATGTGTTATTTCAGTTCTCACAAGCATCCTATGAGTTAGCCATCATTATTATCCCCATTTTGTGAATGAGTAAACTGGAACTTCTGTAGTGTAAATAATTTGCCCAAAAGTTCATAGCTAATGAGCTGAAGCTAAACACAATCTGCCTCATTCCAAAGGGTAAACTCCTAACGACAATGCAGGAAGAAATGAGAGAAGAAAGCCATATAAAAATTTGCAAGGTACTCTACTAATGTTACAGGAATTCAGGGAAGGAAGGGGAATACCAGGCTGGAGTTACATGCATTCATACCATGGCAGAACTATGATCTGAGCTCAGCCTTGAAGATGCAGACTTCATATACACGGGAAGCATTAAAGAGAGCAGAGGATAATAGCAATAATAAAGGGGTGAGGCAGCTTTATCGTATGTATTTCTGGATGATGAATAGACCGATTTGACCACAGTGGATGCTTTCTCAGAGGAGAACCTTCTGTAAAGATACTATGGAATCAGATGTGGGAGGGTCTTAAGGCCAAAGAAGTTGGATATTATATCACAGGTGTTGTGAAGTCATTGAGGGTTGGTTCTTAAGAGTGGATTCCTTGACAACAGAAGGACTTGAGGAGGACTACACTAGCAGTACTGGGAGAAGAGTTCACATTTGTTGAATGACAACGTGATAGAGGCCTTCATGTACGTGGTCTACTACAGTTCTTAATATACCCTGGAATATAGTAACTACCATGTCCGTACTTGGATGTCAGGGAAGACACCTCTTTCAAGGTCACCAAATGGTGAAGGTAGACACAATATTTTAGCCCTAGTCTGTTTACTTGAAAACCCATATTCTTAACTATTCAATGTGAAAAACACTAAATAAAGAGATATTGGAAACGTGGAATAAAAATAATAACAATTAACATTGATTAGTATTTACTATTTCTAGGTTCTATGTGATTTACATGTAATGGCCTATGTAAATCTTCCCAAAGCCCTGGCACAGGACCTACTTTATCCACACTTGTCAGATGAGAAAAGGGAAGCAGAGATAGCTTGCTTCATTTGCCCACGGAGATGGGAAAAGCATTCTATCATTTCTGGAGGAGATGAGATTTCATCTAGATTCTCTGGCTCTAGAGTCTGTGCTCATTGTTCTGCTATGAGCCTTTCAATTACAGCAGCAGCTGACCAAGAAATGAGCATGAAAATCAGAGCAGAAAGTTTGATGGGTACAGATGGAAAACAAGAACCTGCAGGGAGAAAAAAAAAAAGACCATTGGTGATTGGATCTAGGGTCTGGGAAAAACGGTTGATGTTGAGGTCCGATTCAAGAGGGGCTTGGGAGAATAACTGATTGGTTGATTGAGGATTATTTAGACAGATGGTGTCATTTCAAAATCTCTGTGCTTTAGGTGATGGTTGCACCATGAAGGAAAATGATCTGAAGTATAAAGCTACAGATTCAAAAGTCAAACAAATGCACGTGATGCTTGGAACTCAAAGAACACATTTAAGGCTTTTTTTAAAAAAGAAAAAAAAACGTATACACAAAGGAGAATGGCATGTGAAGAAAGGAGCCATGAGACATGCCTACATTTAAGAATGTCAAAGAGAAACAAAGGAGCCACCAATAGAGATAGAGGGCAACTGTCAGAGAAACAGGGAGAGGCCATACAATACTTGTAGAATCCCACAGCTCCATAAGATCCAGGGTCAGCCTCATGAGCGTGTAACCTGACACTCACACAGGACTTCAAGTTCAGAAGGGCCCTGTGCTCCAGTTTAATGCTCTCATGTCACCATCTTGAAATTCTTAATAATTTTTGAACAAGGGTCTTCATAGTTTTACTGTTCACTGGGCCCCATGCAAACATATAGCCAGTCCTAGGAAGATAGGGTTTTCTTTTAATCATGGATGTAAAAAATAGTGTGTAGTGTATGGCACAATGTTTCTCAAGTGATGCATGAATTTTATGATGCCTGGAAGGACAGTAACCAAAATTTCAATATGGTAAACCTCCGCGGGGGGGGTGAGCTTTAGTTTCCTCGTTATGCTTCGTTTTGGGGGGAGGGGGGTTGATTTTTTTCTTCACATTTTCCATGCTCTTTAAATTGTTAACAATAAGAAAAAAAAGTTTTATAATCAGAGAAAAGTGGTGTTTAAATTCTGAAATCAAATAGCGAACATGGATGGTAAGGAAGTAGAGCCTGTGGGTTTAGATACATACGTTCAAGGGAGATTCACAAGACACACTCCTGGGGACTCTGTGTTTCCCCCTTTGTTCACTAAGAGCCTATATCCTACTGTTTACAGGAAAAGGGAATAATCTTACATGTCCATGAAGTTCTACTTTATAACCCAAAACTTTTTTATATATACACAGGAAAAATAAGTTGATACAATAAGCCAGAATGCTTTAGAACAAAGAAACAGCCAAACCAAAGCACAGCTGCTCCCACAGAAAAGGAACAATGGTGCCATTGGCGTCAGATGACACACACAAAAGGGACTTGGGCCTTTCTCATGAAACAGGCTACTAAACCGAATTCCTTTTAGACAACCATGAAAACATGTTTCTTAAGCTACTAATCTTAACTTCTTAACTACTAATCTTTGTTCAAAAGAAAAAGACACTATCCATACATTTCCCAAAGCTTCATATAAACGTTCATACTACAATAATCATATAATAACTAATAATAAATAATAAATAAATATAGATAAATCAGAATGTCTCCAATACATTAGTTAAAATGTGGAAGCTGAGAATGCGTTGAATTTTAGGGTAGATGAACTAGTGAGAATTTTTTCTTTTTTTTTTTTTTTTTGCATTACGCGGGCTTCTCACTGCTGTGGCCTCTCCCGTTGCGGAGCACAGGCTCCGGACGCGCTTTTGCGGTACGCGGGCCTCTCACCGTTGTGGTCCCTCCCGTTGCGGAGCACAGGCTCCGGACGCGCAGGCTCAGCGGCCATGGCTCACGGGCCCAGCCGCTCCGCGGCATGGGCATGTGGGATCTTCCCGGACCGGGGCACGAACCCGTGTCCCCTGCATCGGCAGGCGGACTCTCAACCACCGCGCCACCAGGGAAGCCCGAACTAGTGAGAATTTAACAGCTATCTTTCTCAGTTTGTAATTTTTTTTTTTTTAAAGAAAGTAAAACCAAAATAGCAAGAAAGTTAAAAGGATAGGTTTTCTCATTACCTCAGACACTTTTCCTCAAATTCATGCTTTTAGTTTATGTGGTTGCACTTTCATTCCACTACAGCTTGCAATTATAGGTTATATTAAATCCAGTGTGTGAGTATTAGGATTTTTTAAGTTTTTACTGGGAAATTGTTCACTTTATCCAAAAATTCCCCCCAGGTTTATTTGGGTCTCACTGATGACTTTTATATAATTTTGACCAAGATGAGCCCTGTCAGAGATGAGGATCATAGATCAAAAGGAACCATGATGTTTTGGGGTTAATTTTTTTAACTGGTGGAAAAATGAGAAGAAGAGATGCTAGAGATGCTATCTGGCGTTAAACTCTATACTTGACTTGGGAGAGAAAAAAGACAAGCAAGAAAAGTTATTTTAAATTTATTTTGAGAACAAACGTGGACCCTATTTCGTGAATATGATGTAAAGTCAAATGGATGACAGAAAAGTCATTGAGGCTAATCAAGGTCTATTTTGACTCTATATTTTCATTCAAAGAAAATTATACTTAAAGTGGAAAAAGAAAAAAATATACATACAATGGGAACTAAATCTCCAACCAGCTGAGGAGAGATTAAGAGGGCATCCTGTCATTTTTCATGAGTTCAAATTTAAGTCCAGACCAATTATACTATGAGCATGCTGGCAGGATTGAAGGGAAGACTCCCAGAAATTGATGACAACTGTAAGAATTCGAGTGGTGCCATAAGATCTCAGACGGAAAAAAAAAATATTTTCCCTGTTTTAAGAAGGTGATGATAAAGGAAAATGAATTGCAGTAAACTTTGATGCCATTCTCTGGAAAATTTCTACACTTAACTAACAAATGGTAGATGAACACAATAAAAGAATTTAACGTGTCTTGACAAAAACAAGGTGACACAGAGTTAGTCTTTCAGTGACCAGGCTAGATATGCAGACAAAACATGTAGAACACTTCACGTGTCCTCACTGGGCATGTTCATTTCATGACCATCTTTTACAGATCCTGTGAACAGACAAAAGAAATGCTGTGTAGATGCAAACTATTACATATAGGAGGGATAAAAAACAAGGTCCTACTGTACAGCACAGGGAACTATATTCAATATCCTGTGACAAACCACCATGGAAAAGAATATGAAAAAGAATGTCTATATATGTGTAACTGATTCACTTTGCTGTAGAGCAGAAAGTAACACCGCACTGTAAATCAACTATACTTCAATAAAATAAATTAAGAAAAAAAGAAAAGCCATGTAAATCTACCACGTGGAGAGATGTGAGTAGGTGGATTTATACCTGACTGAACTAAAGACTGGTGTTCAAGAATGGTTCAAAACAGCAAGAAGGCAAAGGCAGTAGAGAGAAAGGACACAGTTTTGGGCATCAGGCACATCTGGGTTCACATTCAGCTTCTATTCCCTTGAAGCCATGTGTGACCTTGGGAATGTTATTTAAATTTTCTAAGCCTGGGTTCATCTCTAAGGTGAGGATAGCAATAATGACTTAGAAAGGATTTAAAACAATAATGCTTTGTAACATTGTATACAATGATATGTGTAAAATGCATGCAGTGTCTAAGCTGAGGAAAACTTACCATCTGATTATTGTTATAACTGTCATTACTGATATGAGTATGACCAGCACTACCACGTCTAATGAGAGGCGCTAAATGGTGTGCTACAAGTACCTATCCCTGGTCCCGATCTTTTCGTGGTTCTAATCAACAGCTTACTGAATGAAGACTTAGTTGATACATTTACCAAATTCTTATGCAGCCTGAAATGCAGAAATCTAACCGTGTGATGGGAGACACACAGCAGTCTGAAATAAATGAGGTGAAATTTAGTGGAACAAATATGCATACACAAAAAGCCATTTTAATTGTATAATACACATCAAGAAAACTGCATCAAACCTAGTTGCATGGTAGAATGAATACTTATAAAGCAAGCATCCATGTAACCAACAACCAGGTCAAGGAAGAGAACACTGCTAACCCCCAGGAGCTGACCCTTTACGATCACGTTCCACATTTTCTTTTATAGTTTGGCATATAGGACACACCATGTACAAGGTAGAAATAAGTATATTTCAAACTTAATATAAATGAAATTATATTGCATGCACTTTGTACTTTGCATCTTTTGGTCAACATTTTGTTATAATCTGAAGTTATTCCTATAGATGCATTCCATTATGGCTCATTTATTTTCATTGTTGTATAGTTTCCAGGATATGCATATATCACAGTTTCTTTATCCTTTCTGTCATTGATAGATAATTAAGTTGCTTCCCATGTGTGGCTTTTGGCAACAAGAATGCTACGAATATTTTTGTTCAGGTATTTTTCTTTTCTTTTCTTTTTTTTTTCTTTTAAGCATATGGAGGCTGCATCAGGGCATCTGCAGCATCTTTTTAAAAATTAATTAATTAATTAATTAATTTAAATTTTTTGGCTGTGTTGGGTCTTCGTTGCTCTGCGTGGGCTTTCTCTAGCTGCGGCGAGCGGGGGCCACTCTTCGTTGCGACACGCAGGCTTCTCATTGCGGTGGCTTCTCTTGCTGCGGAGCACGGGCTCTAGGCGTGTGGGCTTCAGTAGTTGTGGCACGTGGGCTCAGTAGTTGTGGCACACGGGCTTAGTTGCTCCGTGGCACACGGGCTTAGTTGCTCCGTGGCACGTGGAATCTTCCCGGACCAGGGACCGAACCTGTGTCCCCTGCATTAGCAGGCGGATTCTTAACCACTGTGCCACCAGGGAAGTCCCTTTTGTTCGGGCCTTGCAGTACATTTGTGTGCATATGGAAGAATATTCATAAAAATATATTAAACTATTTAAATTATTTTTCTATTTTCCATTGCCAAGTACATACAACTTAATTCATGCAAGTTAAATCCGTTCTTTTGACACTTCTGCATATAAAAAGATACGTAGAAATAAGATTCAGAAGACTTTAATGATAATAGCTGAACATTATTACATATGAATTTAGGCTCAGCAATGTACCTTGACCATAAATAAGTGCTCTTTTAATCAATATGTCTAATACATTCCTTTAAAAAAAAAAAACCCATAAATTATATTAAAATAAATTAAAGTCGCATTCTGTATGGTCAAATGGAACATAATTTAACTTCCTGGAAATGCGTTTTTCCTTACTTTGATAAAAAAGGATTTTTAAGGTATTGTTTGCAGTTTTTAAAGGGGGGCTTTAATTTCTTTCTTTACCTCTGAAGGGATATATAAGCACTGAATGTTATTTGGAGGTTTTACAGATGAAACATTTTCCATATAAAGGAAATTTACAAAGGAAGGTTAAATGTTGTCTTTTAAAGTAATTATTCGTCACATGTATTGTTAAAATGTATTTGTAAGATATCTGAATTCTGTAGTAAATCCCTTCAGTTTCTGACACTTACCGGAAAAAAGAGAGAAGGGAAGGGCAGTCAAAAGTTTTGATCACGCAAAGGTGAAACCCTCCTAAATGCTCCCTGATACTCCAAAGGGTACTTTAGAGTTTAGCTGTTCCATTACTATGCAGATACCCGCACTGTCCAACTTGGTAGCCACCTAACAACTGTGGCTATTGAGCATAAAAATGTAGCTAGAGCAGCTTAGGTGTGCTCTAAATGGAAAAATACATCCAAGCTTTTGAAAACTTAGTATAAGAAAATAGAATGTAAAATATCTTTCATAATTTTATATTGATTAGATGTTGAGATGATCCTATTTTGATATATATGGGTTAAATATATAAAATATATTAAAGTTCTATCACCTATTTCTTTTTTACTTTCTTAATGCTATAAAATACAAACTTACATATATGTTTGTATTACATTTCTATTGGACAGCACTGGTATAGACAAATAAAATATTCTACGAGCTCATGTTTTTTTCAGATTCATATATTTATTTTATGACAGTCCTTAAATGGATATAAATGTATTATTATTTTTTGGCCTGTAATGTCATAAAAAGTTCATTTTTATACTTACAGTAAAGTCTAGGTGATTAGTTTATTCCTAGAGAGAATTATTAATATATCTAGATATAAAAAATAAACTTCACAAAGCTAAAGAGAGGCTAGGGAAATTATAGTTCCACTTAAAAAGGTAAACATTAAGGTTAATGAAAATAAATCTTGAGGTAGACTTCAGCTATTCCCACTATGGTATAGGTATACTGATGTATATTTCATTGGGTTACTATTTGGATGACTTAAATGCAGATGTGTTTCTATCTGAATATCTTTGCCTTCCAATGTAGAGGAGAAAGCCAAAAGATTAGTTTAAGTAGTCTCTGGGGGAATCTAGGACATTTCACATTGAACTGTGTATCTCAACACTAGCTACTAAAGACCAAAGTCTGTTGGTCTTCAGAGCATCTTATTTGACAGGTAAATATTACTATGCAATAATTCAATAGGAAAGTATGTGTATCAGCAGTAACTGAGTTTGTGCCATTTTTTGTAGAGTTATGTACACAAAATATTGCTTCTTAATAGCACGGAAATGACCTAAAATCTCATTTTCTTTTTTATCTGTTTGGATCATAAAGTTTATAGTTTCCACTCCTCCACAAACCATCACCCTACCCATTCCTATTTTCACTGTGTCCCCTCAGCTACCACAGTTCTGCAAACCAACCAAAGAGCCAGATGGAAGAAGAAACAAAGCCACTTATTCATCAGTTTGAGCATTTCTTAGTTGTCAGGAGTTACGTCACTAGTTTTAAGCATCCGCCTTTTTAATATATCTTAGTGAAACATCTGAAACTATTTAACATGGAAAGCCATGAAGAAAAAGAGGATATGATACTTCCTTTAGTATCAGTGCTTTGATTACCAACAGTTTCACCCTGAAATTTGGGGCGTGGGTATCCTTGACAGTGCATCTGGATTGTTCCAGTATTCAAGACCACTCATGAGTAGCACAAGAAAAATCAGTGCAAACACATTACTGACTTGGCATGGTTAAAATCCCAGTCGAGTCCCTTTCCTTGAGACATGGTCTGTGGGTAGTAAAGGCAGGGCATCCAGTGTGTGAAATGAGTAGTAAATGAACTCTCCAAGGTCCTACAGTGAACTGAGATTGTGCATTGTACTTTGGTTACTTAGACTTAGGAAATCCTACCATCTTCAAGGTCTGATTCCTTAATATAATTGAGAGGGCAGTCTTCCCAGTTTTCATCTAGTGTCCTTTTAAGTTGCCCACTTCTAAACGAAAGAACTATAGACAAATGCCCACTCTCAGACTAACATTTTTTGGTATTGACTTCTACTCTTGCTTTTTCTTTCCCCTTTTTAGTCAAGAAACTTTCACTGAGTGTCTTCTATGTACCAGTTATTGTTTGCAGTGAACTCAAACATTAGGGAACAAGACAGATGAAAATCTTTGCCCCATGGAGTTTACATTCTTCTTAAGGAGCCAGAAATGGGTTTTGTTGCTTGTAATAAATTCTGAAGCTTGGAGGAGGGATAAGGAAAGTGCAGGAATAAGGCAAACATACACACCATCACTGCTCTCCCCTGCATCACAATCAAGAGCTTCTCTAACACAGCAAAAGAAGAAAATGAAACAAGAGTTGTACAGATTAGAAAGGAAGATACAAACTAACTCATCATACTTTGCATCCAAGAGACCTGTATACATAGAAATCCACGGCAGTCTACAAGTAATGAGACTTCACAAGACTGCTTGGTGAATATCAACACATTGAAATTAACACGTGTCATAACAGTAAGAACAATGTAGAAATCTCAATAAAGATCCAACTCTCAACAACAAAAGAAACCCTAAGTAACCAGGAAAAAAAAAAAAAAAACTTTAAAAAGAGAGAGAGAGAGAGATGAAGGATAATTTTGGAGAATTTCATAAAACACTATTGAATAATAGCTCTTGTTTTTCTTATCTGTCTAGAGATGGTTTAATGGTGATTCTTAGTTTGAGTTGTAGATTAAAAGAATTTTTGATATAACCTATGGATCATTATCCTAGACATAAATGCACATACACAAAACACTGTGGTGTTTGACTGTCTGCCTGAATTCCAAGGTCCACTTATTCTTAGTTGGATGATATCAAATGTTCCTCCAACTCTAAAATGATTCTGTTATTTCATTATTATTGCTTTAAGACAATATGAATAGAATATAATAAAAATCACAGTAGTAGCTGATATTTAGATTACTGAGATCCTGTTCTTCTAGGCACTGTGCTAAGTACTTTCTCTACAATATCACATGAATCCTCACAACAAACATATATTGTAGTCACTATTACTATTTCCATTTATGGATGAGAAATTGAGGCCCAATGAGATCAAGTAATCCAAGCAATTCAATGTGGTCAGGCTCTTTGGAAATATCTTCTCACAGAACCAACTGATTTATAATTTGTTTTGCTCTTATCTAGAGAACTTCCCTCAGTTTATATTTATGCCCCTTGTTTCATCAATTAATGCTTGCCTCCCCAACGGACCACAATCTACAAGAACAGAGACCCTAGCTAGTTTTGTTTACCAATGAAACCTCATTGTTTGCACACTATGTAGGACTTAGTTATCACTCAATAAATTGTGGCAGAATAAATTAATGAATAGGTGAAAGAATGAATGAATTAGGAGTGAATCTGTCCAAATCTGCATAGCTTTTGAGTAGGAAAGCCTGGATTCCTATCCAGATCTAATCGATCAGAGCCCCAAATACTGCAAATGAAGTGATAAAACATATATAAAATTAAAAATATATAATACTTTAAGAGTAATAAAGTTGAGCATCAAAAAGAAATATACTAAAGAATAGAATGAAACCAGGGAAGCAGACAGATGGAACACAAAAACGTATGTGAGGAAAGTAAAATTGGCTTTGGGCTCTCCACTGGCCAGAGCTAAGAGAGAAAAATGAATTCTGCTTCCAAATTTGAGTTTTTCCATCACCTTATACCATCTCTATTATAATCTGCCATTTTTGAACACTTTATCTTATGACCTCAAAACACACAGCCTTGCTTTCGAATTCTTCACCTTAACACATTTTTTTTCACAGAAATTTTCAATGTTACCGTGGAAAAATACCAGTTTCCCCAGGGTTACACACTGGAAAGAAGAACTAAACAGAAGGAGCAGAAATGGATCTGGCTGAGCAGTTCCAATGGGATGCAGTAAAATTCTGGCCCCCAGGACTGAATCTTCATGAGCTAGAAGAGTGCAGAGGACACACTTCACTAGTCATATTCATCTTTGCTACCTCCAGGTAAGTTAGCATGGCCAAGATTGAGTAGACTTGGAAAACTGAATGTCACCATCTGGGTAGGCTAGAAGGGGCCAGCGGTCCTTGCCACTTTCTTTGTTTTCATCTTGGTGTAGCATCTCAGACCCAGACAGTTAACAATTCATGGATTTACCAAGCAGGTGTTTATACTATCAATGTGTGATGGATCCTAAGCCAGAGAAAAAGGAATACAGACGTCGAGACAGAACAAATGTGCACAGATTCCACCTGATGGTGCAGGAATTCATTCTACATCAGGGCATTCATCCATCAATATTTCAACTCTAGTTGATGCCCACGTGATATAAAATATCTTCTGAATAGAATATAACATGTTCTGAACAGAATATAATGTGCATGGTACAATTTTTCTCTTTACCTCTTGTTTCAAACTGACCTCCTAGACTCAAGAGCACAGATTTTCCATAGCAGAATGTAAAGACTTCTTAAAGTTGTGTCCAAAGTAGGTCATTCAAACCACTGCCTGCATTCACGTGGGCCACATCTAAGAGGCCTCTGAACAATACCATACTTCTCTTAAAGGGCGACCCACATTCATTTTTTACAAGTAAATAAGAACTCTCACATTTCAAGCCATGCCAGCCTTCCTTGTTTACTGCTCAAGTTTCTTTCATTAGTTGTTTTTTTTTTTTCTGTGGTACGCGGGCCTCTCACTGTTGCGGCCTCTCCCGTTGCGGAGCACAGGCTCTGGACGCGCAGGCTCAGCGGCCATGGCTCACGGGCCCAGCTGCTCCGCGGCATGTGGGATCTTCCCGGACCGGGGCACGAACCCGTGTCCCCTGCATCGGCAGGCGGACTCTCAACCACTGCGCCACCAGGGAAGCCCTGCTTTAAAGTTTAAATCTCCACCAAAGTTATATATTTCCTCCCGAAAATTAACATATTTTTTTTTTTTTTTTTTTACAGATTTATAAAACATTTGGTCAATTTCACATGAAAAAGAGAAGTAAAAAAATCTAAAAAAACCCAGAATAATACAAGTCTAGTTTATATTATTTAATATATTACATTGTGTTATATTGCAAGATGTGATATTATGATTTATAATAAGAAATAAACATTTGGTCTTAGTCCCTATTCTGCCGCAGAGCTGGGAAAACTCTTAGAATTTCCTAAGTGAGGATAGCAGTACAGTTGTCTTCTTATGTTAATGAGGTGACTTCTGGAAAGCACCTGAAGAGGTGGGCTGGTTGCCAGGGGAACCGAATCTGTGATTAGATGCTAGGAATTTTCAGTCCCACCCCCGTGACCTCCTGGGAGCGGGGAGAGGCTGGACGTTGAATTGATTGCCAATGGCGAGTGATTTAATCAATCATGCCTAACTAATGAAACCTCCATAACAACCCCAAAGGATGGGGTTTGGAGTCCTGCGTTGGCAAACACACGTAGATCTGGGGAGGGCGGCAGACTGACGCCCTGGGAGCAAAGAAGCTCCGTGCCCTTACCCCATACCTTGCCCTATACATCTCTTCCACTCTAGAAATCCGAGAGCCTATTGGCTCAACTTGGGTTGTGCAGTCATTTCTCACCTAGTCAGCAGGCTGTGTGGAATGCCTAGTCTTGACATCATGTGATTTGCCTAGCATTCAGCTTACAGTCAGCTCCACTAAAACTACATGGCTTGGGATGGAGATGGGGGGCTTTCCCAGAGGAGACAAAAGTGTATGACTAGATTCTGGGAAATGAAAGCAAATTGTTCCCTATAACTGAGAACCACCATTTTGTCCTCCACAGATATACAGAAAGATCAGAGATTTCTTGTAAATAAACGTTAGTAGTATTTAGTTAACTAAGTGGCAACTTCTGATGTCTTTGAGACTCTAAATCCAAGATTTTTGTATTCTATGAATACTACTAGTATTCAGTATTTTTAACTCTTCTTATATAATTTCTTGTTATGTAAGTCTTTCTATTTGGTTTTTTAGAGTAGCTGCTGGACTAATTGGACCATGCCTTTCATCAAAAGACCTAGTTCACAAATTGCAGGGGATACAAACACACAAGCATGGCAGGGATTCAAACATCTGAGGTCCCTTTAATGTTTTTCAACCCTAACACATTTTGGTTTTAATATTTCTTTCTGCGCTCCAGGTGGTGCTTGCAAGTACCAGTTTCTTCTTTCTTCTCTCCCCCTCACCCTCCTCCTTCCTGCCTCCTCTTCCAGCTGCTTCTTCCCCACCCCCACCTTTCTTATCACTACTACCCCTTGCGCCGCCAGGCACTGTCCTAAGTGCTTTATAAAAACATGATCTCATTTAATCCTAATAGCATTTTACAAATGAGGAAAACCAGGTTCAGAGAAACAACTGCCCAAATTTAGAGAGCTAGTGTGTTGAAAAGGCTCGGGTTTAAACTCAGTTTTTCCAGGTGTCGCAGTCTGCGCTTCACACCCTATGGTCAGGCTGCCAGGGCACATACACTACTTAACCTGAACTTTTGGTTGAAGGATAGTAATAGGAACTCGATTAGAAAAATCTCAATATTTTCCCCCCTCCGACCAGGCAGATAGAAAGGACTTATCCTAGGTCAGTGGAATCTGTGTAACGAGTTTGCCAAAGGAAAGAAAGTACATGATACAATCTGATAGTTTTATATTTTTTAAACGGTTGATTTGTTCTTCCTTTCTCCTAATATGTATCTGGATCTACTCTGTCTAGAGCAGTGTTTCTCAACTGGGAGTGATTCTGTCCCCCCAGGGGACATTTGGCAACGACTAGAGACATTTTTAGTTGTCACATATGTGGTGGGGTTGCCCATCTAGTGAGCAGAGGCCATGGATGATGCTAAATATACCACGCTGCACAAGACCACCTCCACATCAAAAAATCATCTTGCCTCAAATGGCAATAGTTCTGAGATTAAGAAACCCTGCTTTAGTGTCTATACACTAAAAATGAATTATCCGAAATGGAAATAAAGAAAATGATTCCGTTTACAGTGGCATTAAAAACAATAAAATACTTAGGAATAAATTTAACCAAGGAGGTAAAAAACCTCTACGGATGGTCCCTGGCTATTGATGGTTCCACTTACGATTTTTTGACTTGATGATGGTGCAGAACGGATATGCATCCAGTAGAAACCATACTTTGAGTTTTGAATTTTGATTTTTTCCCGGACTAGAGGTATTTGGTATGATATTCTCTCCTGATGCTGGGCAGCATGAGAGAGCCACAGCTCCTAGTCATCGGATCATGACAGCTGATACACTTACATCGATCCTGTACCCACACAACCATTCTGTTTTTCACTTTCAGTACAGTATTCAATAAATTACATAAGATAGTCAACGCTTTATTGTAAAATAGGCTTTGTGATTTTGCCCAACTGTTGGCTAACGTAAGTGTTCTCAGCCTTTTTAAAGCAGGCTAGGCTGAGCTATGATGTTCAGTAGGTTAGATGTAATAAATGCATTTTGGCTTACAATATTTTCAACCTATGATGGGTTTATTGGTCCTAACTCCATAGTAAGTTGAGGAAGATCGGTACACTGAAAACGGAAAGACACTGGCAAAAGAGACTGAAGAAGACACAGAGAAATTGAAACGTATCCTGTGTTCATGGATTAGGAAGATTACCATTGTTAAACTGTCCAGAGTGCCCAAAGCCATTTATAGATTCAACACAATTCCTATCAATGTTCCAGGCCGTTTCTACAGAAGTATATGGAAACACAAAAGACCCCAAACAGCCAAAACAATCCTGAAAAAGATGAATAAAGTGAAAAGCATCACACATCCTGATTTCAAGCTATATTATAAAGTTATACTAATCAAAACAGTATGGTCCTGGCATAAAAACAGACACATAGACCAAAGAAACATTATTGAGAGCCTTGAAATAAGCCCATGTATATTATTACAAGACATGGGAGCCAAGAATACTTAGTGGAGAAAAGACTGCCTCTTTAACAAATGGTGCCGGGAAAATTGGATACTCACCAGTAAGAGAATGAAACTAGACCCCCATCTTACACCACTTATAAAAATTAACTTGAAATAGATTAAAGACTTAAATGTGAGGCCAGATACCATAACATTTCTGAAAGAAAACATAGAAAAAGATCTCTTTGACATGTATCTTGGTAATTATTTTCTGGATATGATACCTAAAGCACAAGCAAACAAAACAGAAAATACTTAAGAGGGACTGCATCAAACTAAAAGCTTCTACATGGCAAAAGAAATGATCAACAAAATGAAAAAGACAACCTATGAAATGGGAAAAAATATTTGCAAATAATATATCCAATAAGGGGTTAGTATCTAAAATATATAAAGAACTCAATCATAAAAAACAAATAAACCAATTAAAAAATGAGCAAAGAAACTGCATAGATGTTTTCCCATGGAAGAAGATATATGAATGCCCAACAGGTATATGAAAAGATACTCGACATCACTAATCATAAGGGAAATGCTAATCTTATTAGAATGGCTATCATCAAAAAGACAAGAGATAAGAGATGCTGGAGAGGATGTAGAGAAAAGGGAATGCTTGTGCACTGTTGGTGGGTTTGTGAGGTGATACAGTCACTAGGAAACCAGTATGGAGATACCTCAAAACATTAAAAATAGAACTACCATATGATCCAGCAATTCCACTTCTGGGAATATATCCAAAGGAAACAAATACACTAGGCTGAAGAAATCTGCACCCCCCATATTCATAGCGGCATTATTTACAATAGCCAAGCCATGGAAACAATGAAGATAAACGGATAAAAATTTGTGATACATACATATATGTGACTACTGTTCAGCCACAAAAAAAGGAAATCCTGCTCTTTGTGACAACATAAAGTGATATAAGTAAGAGAGAGAAAGGCAAATACTGTATGATCTCATTTATATGTGGAATATAGAAACAAACAAACAAACTCAAAGAAAAAGAGATCAGATTTGTGGTTCCTGGGTGGGGGTGTGGTAGTGAATGGGAATGAGGGGAGGGGCAACTGGGTGAAGGTGGTCAAAAGTTACAAACCTCCAGCTGTAAGATAAATAAGTATTAGGGATGTAATGCACATGATGACTATAGTTAACACAGAAGTTGTTAAGATAGTAAATCCTTAACAACAAAGTTCTCATTACAAGGAAATATTTTTCTCTCTTTTTTTTTTTGTATCTGTATGAGATGATGGATGTTAACTAATCTTACTGTGGTAATTATTTCACAATATATGTAAGTCAAATCATTATGCTGCATACCTTAAACTTACACAAATCTGTTTGTCAATTATGTCTCAATAACAAAACTGGGGAAAAACATAAGCTAAAAAAACCCCCCCAAAACCCACTGCTTTAGGATAGAGGTCAGAACATTTTTTCTGTGTAGAGCCTCATAGTAAACATTTCAGGCCTTGCAGGTCATAGAGTCTGTGGCTCAAGTAGTTAACTCAATCACTGTAGTGTAAAAGCAACCACAGACAATCCATAAGCAAATGGACATGGCTATGTTCCAATAAAACTTTATCACGTACACAGGTGTACAAGGAAATGGGTCAGCTTTGTCCTGAGAGCCATATATTACCAGTCTCTGGTCAAGAGTGTCCCTGAAGCTGTTACACATCAGGAAGACTACTTTCAGGTAAGTAACCATCCCAACGCACGGTATCAGGGAATCCCAGCTTTTCGTAAATACTCCATTATGTTCTCCTTAAGAAACTCAAGGTCACGTTGCATACGAGGGGGGAAATATGTACATGGCATTTATTAGGAAGACAGCCTGGTTTGAGGATTCCAGCATTTATGAGTGACAGTCAACAGAGTACTTGCAGCAATGGGCCATGAACTATCAAGTGAGAATCAGAGGGCAGAGGCAACATCCTGTTTGAAATGGAGTGGTCTCCCCCCCCTGGTGAGAAACATTCAGATAGCTGGAACCAGCTGGGGTGTGAGCCGGTCATAAAGCTGGTCAGCAGGATACAGACACCAGGTCAGCAGCAACGTTTAATTTAAACAGTACCACCTTACATCTTTGGAGCACTCTGCCATTTTGAAAATGCCTTCACCTACATTATTTCATGGCATCCCTGGGAGAGTCTCATCTGGTCAGTAAACCTTTCTGAGCTATAACCAACAGGTATTTGGGTTACAAAGGCAAGTGATACTTGAACTTTTCTTTCAAGAAGAGTATGGTCTAGTGGGGAAGAAAGAGACAACAATGGTGTGTGTTCATTGAAAAGCTCTTCATCCGGAGGAGGACGGTGACACAGCCTGGTTTTGGGATGAGGCTAAGGGAAGATGGGGTCACAGGGGGTTTTGTAGGTTGTTTTGCTTGAGTTGAGTGCTAAAATACATAAATCAATAAAAAAGAGGGGTGGGTGGTGAGAAAAGGAGGAACACATGAAGAGTCAGTCAATCAAACTATGGGCTGGCACGGCAGTGGAGAGGAACAGGACATTGCAGACACAGGGAAGGCAAGGCCATGGGGGTGAAAAAGAGCAGGACGCGTGGCGTGTGACAGGGGGATGACAAGAAGTCAGGGGACGCCCAAGATTACGTGCGGGGAAGAAAATATAAATAAAGCATGGATGTTTAAATGAAAGCCAGTTCATGGTTTGTCCTTAGTCGCCATTCACAAGGGTACGGACTTGCACCTTTAGATTATGGAGTATATGGAGGTCAAGTCTCCAATCTCAAGTCACCACACAAAGTCCGAACTTGAGAGCAGAGGCGAAGAGGCCTGGTAGGAGGCTGCTGTGCTGTCTACACGGGAGAGGGGGCAGTAAGTAGTAGACAAAAGGAAGAAAGGGAACAGATTCAAGAAACACCTAGGAGGTAAACGTTTCAGAACTTAGAAATCCTCTCAAATAGTCAGGGCAGGAATTATCAACTCATTTAATAAATAAGAGATAACCAAGTCGGAAATCTTCAGTCATTAATTCACTATCTCAAATATAGATGTTGAGGGTGAATCCAAGTCCTCTACCTCATGCTCTCCTTTCTATATTATTATTTTTTTAAATTTATTTATTTTGGCGGTACGCGGGCCTCTCACTGTTGTGGCCTCTCCCGTTGCGGGGCACAGGCTCAGCGGCCATGGCTCACGGTCCCAGCCGCTCCGCGGCATGCGGGATCCTCCCGGACCGGGGCCCGAAGCCATGTCCCCTGCATCGGCAGGCGGACTCTCAACCACTGCGCCACCAGGGAAGCCCCTTTCTATATTTTTAAACTAATGTTTTCAGAGTGTCCACATGTGCTGGATCTCAGGAAAGCCTGTTGTACCCATGTTTTAAATTACTTATGCCTCATGCGATGAAGTGTTTTTACTTGGACTCTTTCTCACAAGGAAACTGAGGTTCAGAGACATATGTAACATGTCATATGCCTAAGGATCCAGAGGTAATAACAAAAAAAGGTTGGATTCCGCTGTGCCACACTGCCTCTGCCTAAAAGCATGCCACTGAGATGACCACTCTTCAGAAGTGCACTTCCCTGGCATGACAGCCATTAGTCACATGTGGCTATTTCAACTTAAGTTGCCTAAAATAAATAAAATTGAAAAATGCAGCTCCTCAGTCACATGAGCAGCATTTCGGGTGTTCTATAGCCGCACGTGGCTAGTGGCTACCATATCGCACAGCAGAGAAACCATTGCATCCTCGCAGAAAGCTCTATTAAATAGGGGGTTGCTGTGGAATATGAAATCCCAAAGAGGTGTGCCTCATTCCAATCTGTTAAAGTAGACAACTCAAAGCAGACTTTTGACGTCACAAACCCAGATTCAAGGGGGATCGGCTGCCATTTTATTTTCTTTCTCTCCATCCCTCAGTAGCAGAGACCCATTTGTGGATATGAGTTCTACCTTGAAACAAGGGAAAGCAGACTGTGAATAATAAAGAGGAGTTTAGGCAAAGATGCTCTGGGCTTTTCTTGTAAAGGACTGCCTTCTCAGTGCTATGTTTACTAATGCAGTTTACGGGAAATGGGAGATTAACTAAAGAAGATGGATAAAGAAAGTCTACCTAACAGACACTATATGGGGGATTAAAGCTTAGTTTAAGCATTCAAAGAATCTGATTTTTTAAAAATATGCTCATGTGAATAAATAAAATAAAATGAAATTGGCCAAGCTAACATCATTTGGGATTACATCACAAATCAATTCGGGCTAACCAAATTAGGCAGTCTTGAGAAAGCAATGACCTGAGAATAAAAGCTACTTATGATTTTGAAAGGAGAACTTGGCAGACAGGATTCAGAAAGCAGCGTATCAGTGGTAACCAAGATAAGGTACCACAAATAATTAAGGTATTAAGCAGAGGGTGGCAGCTTTTCTTTGAACTGTGAGACTTTATTCAGTGTCCTTGCAAGAGAATAAAACCGTTTGAGTACCTTCAGATGTCTTAAATGGCTGGATCATAATTCCAAATTCCGGAAAGATTTCAAATATGCTGCTCTAATTGTGCTTTCCACATGGCAGTTTGAATTATGCTGGCTTAGTGATACATTATATAAGGCTTTTCTTTTTTCAAGAAAAATACATTGAATAAAAGGAGAAAATACCTCATAACTCTTCTCTACTGCCAAGGACACGTTTCCTTGAAAATTTACCCAAAAAAAGGCTTTCTATTGTTTTCTTTTCTCTCCTATCCCCTCTCCCTCAACACACTCCTCTCACACGTACAATAAAAGTTGATGCAGATCAAAATTGCTGTGGGAAGATAGAGCATAGCCTGCAATACAATGATGGACCTTCACTGACCTTGACGAAGATCTGAGTATCAACACTTACCTGACTTGTACCAAAGTGCTCAATTTGAAAATAACTGCTACTCCTTGGGAGCTCTTACTCTGAATCGTTCTGCTACATGTTACAAGGATGATTAGTTGTCCAAATATTACAGCCTCTAAACTGTGACCAAAGTGAATGGCATACAATGAAGGGCTGCAAAGTGTTCTGAACAGTTACAGCCCCAAAGCTAATTGGGAGCCTGTTCGACGCATGCAGACTGCTTTCTATAATACAATTCTGGTTCTAAAGACTAGTTAGCCTTAAATGTAAGACTTCACTCTTGACCCCATACCTGATTTCCCAACATACGCTGAACAGCAACAGCTTGTGTACAAACCTAAGGACACAAGGCAAACATTTCCAGCACCAGGGGTGTCTGAAATGTTTTATGGGCTGGAGCAAATCCGCGTAAACATCTTTACATGACTGCCTTGCTAATATCTGAAACCCAACAAATCCTAATGTGAACACTATCTTCTGCCCCCAAATAGTCTTCTTTATCTAGTTATCCCTCACCCTCCTCAGCAGCAGCAGCAGCTTCCTGCTACAGTGCCCGTGCCTCTGCCCATCATACTCACCAGCGTCTAAAGCTTCTATGGCATTACGTGAGACCTTCACCTAGAGAGACAGAGTATCTGACTGGACATCTCTTCCTTCAGACTAGGACATCTCACCTACCCATCCTCCAGCAGATCCAATGGCTTCTCTCTCCTTCCTGAGCATCTCTTATTTCTTTAGGATTATCTCCAACTGTATCTTCAGGGTCTTGTGTTCTAGAACACTGGTCTACATACACCAAGCCCACTAACTCACGGATCTAGACCTTGGCTCATTCTGTTTGCTAAGTCTGTTAGCAACATCTTCCCTTTTCAAAATCCAATTCTTCCTTCAAAGCATTAGAGCAAATAGGTTAAGCCCATGGGCGGCTGTTTGTTTGAGTCACACAGACTGACCTGAGCGCAAATCCCAGATCTACTATTTACGTGTGTGTGTGTGTGTGTGTGTGTGTGTGTGTGTGTGTGTGCACGTGCACGCGCGCACTGGGGGTGGGACAGGGGAGAGAGAGACACAGACAGAAACAAAGAGGGACATCAAGTGACAGAGGCAGAGAAATGTCTATCTCTGCTCTACAATATTGGGTTACCGGTAGCAGCTACCTCCTGGTGCATTGCTGAGAATTAAATGACCCGATACATGTAAAAAGAGCTTAGTTTAGTCCCTAGCACAACATAAGCAATCAAGAGTTATTAGCTATTACTACTAATCACATCTAGCTTAACCAGCCTCTAGTGTGATACCCTCTTTCCTTCTCAGGTCAAGGGTTATAAGCCACTTACTGCAATTACTGTTTCTTTTAGTTATGGATTAATTATGCCTGTGTCTCACCAAGCTGTCTGCAACTGGAGAGGAGAATTACAATTTCTTTTTACATCTCCTAGATCAGTGCTCTCAAAGTATGGTCGGTCTGTGAACTGCTTGCTGTTGAGGTCCACAGTGAGGTGGCTTCAAAACTCGAGTCGGCTTTTAGAAGCTAAAACTTTTAAATTCTGTTTTGCAATGGATTAAATTATTATTATTATTATTATTATTTTTGTCGTACGCGGGCCTCTCACTGTTGTGGCCTCTCCCGTTGTGGGGCACAGGCTCCGGACGCGCAGGCTCAGCGGCCGTGGCTCGCGGGCCCAGCCGCTCCGCGGCGTGCGGGATCCTCCCGGACCGGGGCACGAACCCACGTCCCCCGCATCGGCAGGCGGACTCTCAACCACTGCGCCACCAGGGAAGCCCCTAAATTATTTTTTAATAGAGCTTGACTACAGATTGTGAGTTGCACGGTCCTAGACTATGTAAGTCCCACAAACGGACCTACAGTAGGCGGTCACTGAATACTCAATAGGTTCTGAGAGAAAAAGAAAAATTATTTGAAATAGTGTTTCACTTAGAATCCCTGCTGTTGCTCCAGTTAGCAGCATATACAGATAACCAATGAGTCAAGCTTCTGAAAGCAAATTCAAGGCTGGAGGAGGTTTAAGTGTAGATTAATTTATTGAGTCCTGAATTTCAGAAACTCTTTTTAAAAATTAATTTTAAAACACCTTCTACCACGTTTCAGACACACTGCCACACCACTGCCTGAAGTATGGAGGAGGAACTGTGAGGACTGATTTTGACTTTTGTAACACCAAACATATTCACTGAAGTGCCAACCCTAACACTGACAGGCACCATTCCTTCCATGAGGGAAGGTGGGCTATGAAATCACGGAGGAAGAAAAGGAATTATTTCTGCCCCTATTTGCAGCCATTCTGCTGTTTGTCCTTCAGTTGCTGAATTTTTCTGGAGACATCTTTAACTCTTTCCCTTCCTCCAACTTAGACCCAAATCATCCAAGCCTGAGGCATATATGGATATGAAGAATGGGTTTAGGGAGATGTTACATCAACATATGACACGAATGGACACTGGGAAACTTATTAAACTTCCTGAAGAACTTTTAATTGACTAATTTGGAGGGAAAAAAAATCCCTCAGCATCAGCTATTTAAGCCTTGGTTTCAGATATCAAAATACCTTTGAGTTCTCTGAAAGAGCTAATCAGAAATTTCCTTTCTTTTTAACCCAGGAAGGTAGATGTCTCCAACAGAATTCATTTCATATATTATGCAGTCACCCCACAGACCATGCTACGCAGAGTGGCTATAATCAAAGTTTGCCTTACTGCTGTTTTTCCCAGAGAAATTTCCTACGAGAGATGCTCATATTTTTTCAGCTATTTCCTTTATCTACAGGATCCTTGATTAGTTCAGAATAAAGATAAGAAAAATGGGAGAAAAGAAATTGTAAACCAGAGCATAGTTGTGTTTTTCAAAAAAAAAAAGTTCTTTTCCACAGATCTCTGCGAGATCTGCCTTGATCCTGGGATTGAGCACCTACTATGTTTCTGGGATTATAATCAGCATTAGTGATATGGCACATGAAGGAAGCATATTTCCTGTCCTCGAAATCTCTAGACTGTAGTGGAAAAAACATAACAAAATGAATTGACAACTACCATTTCGGAAAAAACAGTGACGTAAGAGGGAATTATAAAAACTCATCTGGCAATGACTGCTAATTGTACTCCGACATCCTCTCCCCTCTTTTAATAATAGAATTCCCATGTTGTAGCTACAGACATGGCTATCCAGCTAAACTTTACGTTTTCCAACTTCCGCTGTAATTGACTGTGGCCATATGAAAAAGTTATGTCTAAGGGGATGTGAAGAGAAGTGAAGACTGCACACGAACGGCCAACACAAGAACACACATGTTGACTACACCTGAGTTATGTCACCAGACCCGACTCACTCACCTCTATCCAGCTACATAAAGCAAAGAAAGCTTATCTTGTTTAAGCTACCTCATTCCGGGGTCTCTTTGTTACAGCAGCTTAGCATATACCTTAACTAATATAATAAAGCTTGGGGCAGTTTCCCAGGTTCTGGGTACATTTAGTGTAATGGATAACAGAGCATGCAAAAACTTATGGTGAAAGAGGAGACAGGAGCTGGGCCACAATGGATCCTGAAGCTATGTAAAACATTTGGACTTTATCTTATGATCAGTGTGTATCATGATTATGTATGCCCTTTAGAAAGAACTCTCCAGTTGCACTGTATAATATAGAGGGGGAACACTAAGATGGATAGGTCAAAATAAGTGAGAACTAAAGATGGTTGGTACTTAGTAGAATCTTTGAAAATGGAAAAACAATGGTGGATTCAGAGTCAGCATGGAAAACATCAACTACTATCATTCATGTTTCTTTATCCAGTACGTTTTTACCAGACTAATCTTCTATTCTAGGCTCTGTGTTTGATGTTAGAAGTTCAGTTGGAATCAAGAATAGGTATAGTCCCAGACATGTTTTGCTACAAGAGCAGTTTTGTCCCACACATGGCCCATCTGATCCTCGCTAGCACCAGACTGTGGTGCTTACTATCATCACACATGTACACATTAGGAGGACAAGTTTCAGAGGATTTTTAAATACCTTGATCCAAATCTGGCTTGTTTGCTGCTAAAGCCCATGCTTTTACATCTAAATCATGTAACTCCCTGTGGAATACCATAAAGCAATGCAGGAAATAGGTAATTACTATTTTCAAACAGTAAATGCTGAAGCAATCCAAAGGCATGCGTTACATGAACGGAAAAGAATTATGTAAATGATTCATTACCACCAACGAAAAACTATTATATGAGTCCCATTTTACCTGTTGCCAACACACAGCTCTAAGAACTTAACTAATGAAATTAAGAAAAAATAAATAAACCCTATGTGAAGAAAAATAATTCATTTTGTGATGTGGTAAGGAAATACAATTATGTATCACTCCAGCTTTGCAAATCACTTCCATTTTTTAATTAGTGGCATAATTATAAGTTGTAGCTTGAGGAACTCACTGTTATGTTCCAGGGAGCAGAACTCCCATAAATGCCTCTTGGTCTTTGTAAGCCCATCTCCAGAAAGATGAGAAGCTCACTCAGGGAAAATGTTTTCTTAAAGTGTGATGGTCTTACACTTGATGTGTGTCTCTTTTCTACTTTCTCCAAGTAGACATTATTCCTTGCACTCTCTCAAGCCTTTCTCAGATTCTTACTCTACGCATTGTTCCTCTCTGTGTTTTGAGAATTGATGTGGTTTTTCCACTAAGAGTCAGGTTTAAGGACTAATTATGGCAAAGGGAAGAATGCAGAATGTGAAGTTTTGAAGGAATGTTTGGATCAGCTACCCACAGGACCCCATCTACATGGCTGACAGAAAGACCATAGGGGGACTTTACTATCTAGACACTCTTCAGAATTTTTTTCAACTGTGAGGACTACTTTTTTGGTTTGTTCTTCCTCTCTTTCAGAGCAATCATTCTACACTACATTGTTAAAATACACTTGAGCTTTGTGAGAAGACACTGGAAGGTTTTTTTTTTTTTTTTTTTTTTTTTT
>NW_006790426.1:214085-217949 GCF_000442215.2 Lipotes vexillifer | reverse complement strand
AAACACTGGAAGGTTTTTTTTTTTTTTTTTTTTTTTTTCTTGATTCAGGTATAATTTTTATTCAGGGCCATCTCCCAATCCCACCCCTATTCTCCTGTAGGAGTTCAACTTGGTCTAAAGAAAACACAGACAGGAAAGTTAGAGTCAAGATAAATAATAGTCATATTCTACTAAAAACTGAAAAACATCGTTCTAGTATTTTGTCAGGAAGTCCCAATATATTTTAGTAATGGGGTTGGAATATAAAATAACTTGATTCTTGCTGCATTCAGGTTTTAGACCAATACTGCTCTTACAAATAAAAATACCCCCCCCCAAAAGAGCCCAGTCATATCAAAATCCATTTTCAAGATAAACTATGGATGACAATATCTTTGGATATACAGCAATGATGTACATTCTCAAAAAAACAGTTCAAAAAACAGAGGGCCATGAAGGGGTAAAAGAGCAATATGTTATAATCCTGACCCCTTTTCAACAAAATCTTATGATTCTTCTCTAGAAAGCATATGGAAGAAAAATGTCAGCACTCTTGGAGTAAGAGTACACTCATGTAAAAATGGACAGACCAAACCTAGGAAACCTTAAGTAGCACAACTCTAGAGATGACCTGCAAGCCACTTTGAACATAATTTTATTATACTCCTACAAGAATCCCTAGGGAGATCCAGTAAGAGTGAGAAAGTGTACTTCCAAGATAATTTTGAAATCAATTAAAATAACTCATTAAAAGTATAATATAACCAAGCATTATAATTTACCTGACAAGTTCCTATTAAATTTATTTTGATTAAATAGAAATTTTAATTTCCTATGGCTTTTGCTAATATTACTTTTAGAAGAAAGACTTAAATGATACGAGAGTCTTATGATGCTATGTATTATACAGAAATTGTAGAGATTATCCCTTAAACTTAATCATTTGATCATACAGTGTTTTTTACTTTTATGCTTTAAACCAGAGGGAATTTGCTTATAACTGAATCCACATAACATCATTCATATCCCTGGGCATTCTCTGGTTTACTTTGGAATATCAGAACACCATTGGGGAAGATTCTAACCTGTAAGAATATTAATCAATGCTAGTTTAGGGTAGTGTCAAGTTACATTTAAAAGAAAGAAGAAAGAGAGAAAGAAATGTAGTACACAATTATGGATTACTCTTGGTGTTATGAACTAAAAGTGATACGTATTAGCACCTTAAAAAGAACCTCTTCAAAGTCATTTTAGAAAGCAATTCAGTGCATAGTTATATTGTAAAGGAACACCGTGAACACTCGGAGGAAACTTTGAACAACACAAAACGACACTGTCCTTATGTTTTATGATTGAGTACTTGTACTAGGATCAACGATCCAGCAATAGACTCATACACAGATTGAATTAGGATAATATTTCCAGCAATATAGGTGGAAGTCAAGATAATATGCTTTGGAAAACTATAAGATGTTTCATAAAGTAGCTCTAGAGATGACAAAGAAACTGGACTTAAATATGCTCAGGAAATATTTGAACATAATTATCTTATGAAAAGGAAAAAAAGAATAAGTCTAATACATCATACTATATACAGGTTAAACATATATATAGAACAAAGTTACTAGATTAAAATGTATAAATAGATATTCGATTATTTCATCTATATTTTGAACATATACAAATAGCAAAAAAAAAACCTCTTTTGAATTTTGTTATAGGGAAAATGCAAGGTTACTTCTTGTTGGGGGATAAATAGTATATCTGGTTTCATAACGACTGGGTCATTCCCTAAACTATCAAATGCTCCCTGTAGGCCGTGCCTATTCATGGTAATGAACTTGACTTGTTAAGTTACACAGAGCCAGGGCATACAGAAACATTGTGCTTCATCTGCTTTGATACCATGAGTTAAAAAGTATCCCCTCCTGTCCATGAATATACCTTCAGGACTTGAGTGACAATGAGTATCAGTGCAGAACAGGTATGGAGAGGATGAATTCAAAATCAGAACTGTTCCCACTGTGTTTGAGGAACAGCTCGCCATTTTGTCCCGAGTTCTGCATGACAAGCTCATCAGCTGGATCACTTTATGCTAAGAGAAAATAAGCTGACATGTTCCTACAACCTGCAACGGAGCATTTGCAATGGCCAGTCTGTTAACGAATAGACAAAAAAATTTATGTCAAGCTGTAACCAAGGAAAACGATGAAGAAAATCAAAGTACAGAGAAGAGGAAGAAGAAATAAAAATGTTCAATGTGAGGAACTAAGCTGACGGAAGCACTGAAACAGACTTTAAGAACCTGCCAGACTGCATTCTAAAGGGTGCTTTATGAAAATCAGGGGATGGAAGAGAGTTTTGTGTTTTAAAGGACCACATTCACTTTTGTCCACCTGTCTACGACTGACATGAGGACCACAGGGACTGCATTTCCCACCTCCCTTGCATCATGAAGGGCCACTTAATTAGTACTCATCCATAAGACATGAATGCACCTCTTCTGGGGCAACACTTTTGAGAAGCTTGTGTATCTTGCCCCCATTCTCTGAAATTCCCCAGGCTGGATATAGGTATCTATGAGGCCGGAGAGTAGTGATTCTCAGACTTGAGAGTGCATCACAATCACCTGGAGGGTTGGGCAAACACAAATTTCTGGGCCTGTTCTCCATAGCTTCTGATGCAGCATATCTAGGATGCAGCGCTGTAATTTGCATCTCTAATAAGTTTCCAGGTGATGTGGATGTTGCTGGTATGAGGACCACTTTCTGAGGGCTGGAGGAGCCATGTGATGATGAGAGGAATCTGGGTCCTTGAATAACTGCATTAACAAAACCACCTGCTGATCTTGGACATAAGCTTCTATTATATTTGCAACTTTATACATTGATGAAGCAGTTATCATCATCCTAAATAACAGAGTAAATGAATAAGGACTTTTTGAGCATGGTATTCATATTTCACCGGGACTTGAGGAAAATACAGAAGAAAAGATATTTCTGGTGATGTGGAGGAATAAATATAAACAAGAGACCAGTGATAGGGAATAAAAAAGGGAGTGACTTACAGGTGAGAATGGAAATGGACGTCCTAGTATGGTTGGAACCTGCCAACAAAGAGAGTGATTTTGTTGGAGAAAACAACATTAGCAAAGAAGGGGAATCTAAGTCTCAAGATATAAAATGGATTCCTTGGGAATGTGGCCTAGAAAATTTAACTCGGACTTCCCTAGTGGTGCAACTGGTTAAGAATCCGCCTGCCAATGCAGGGGACACAGGTTCGATCCCTGGTCCGGGAGGATCCCACATGCCTCAGAGCAACTAAGCCCGTGTGCCGCAACTACTGAGCCTGCGCTCTAGAGACCGTGAGCCACAACTGCTGAGCCCACGTGCCACAACTACTGAAGCCCTTGTGCTGCAACTACTGAAGCCCATGAGCCTAGATCCCGTGCTCCAAAACAACAGATAAGCAACTGCAATGAGAAGCCCACACACTGCAGTGAAGAGTAGCCCCTGCTCACTGCAACTAGAGAAAGCCTGCATGCAGCAACAAAGACCCAACACAGCCAAAAATAGATAAATTAATCGATTTAAAAAGAAAAACTGTACAAATACATACTCGCTTTAAAAAAAAAAACAAAATTCAACTCAAAAGAAGGAATGAAAGGAAGTTCCTAAGCAAATCGTTTAACAAGGCTGTTAAAAGTTACTGCTTAAAAGAACGATGTCGGGCTTCCCTGGTGGCGCAGTGGTTGAGAGTCCGCCTGCCGCTGCAGGGGACGTGGGTTCGTGCCCCGGTCCGGGAAGATCCCACATGCCGCGGAGCGGCTGGGCCCGTGAGCCGTGGCCGCTGAGCCTGCGCGTCCGGAGCCTGTGCTCCGCAACG
>NW_006790426.1:213094-214038 GCF_000442215.2 Lipotes vexillifer | reverse complement strand
TGTGTGTGTGTGTGTGTGTGTGTGTGTGTGTGTGTGTGTCTCTGCCTGTCTGTTTGTCTGTCTGTGTACAGAGAGAGAGAGTGGGGGCGGGGTGTATTTTAAGGCATTGGTTTACGTGACCTGCAAGTCCAAATTCTGCAGGGTGTGCTGGCACTAGTAGAGGGTAGGCACTAGTAGAGGGTAGGCAAGACTTGAGCAGAATAGGTTCTTCCCTCAATAAACTCTTGAGGCACAAAATAAAATTATATCTCCTCATGCTAATTGTAAACATAGTGATGATGTCTACCACGGACTTGGATTTGGAAGAACGGATGAGCAGGACACAGACTACATCCTTTACACCCTATAGAGACACGGAGGAACCTAGGATCTAGACGCTTTTGGTGTTTGTTGGCAAGTTTAGAGGTGGAGATTGGGGGCTCACGTAAGAAAAGCAACTGAAGCCAGGAGGGACAAAACTTACAGTTTGTTTTGAAAATCATCACTCAAGGGATTCAGGGAAAATATGATCTCTGGGTCCCTGAGTCATTGCAATGCCACTTAAAGCAAACAGTTGAATCCAGTGCCCCTCATGGTGCTAGGATACAGACCTCGCAGGGAATTGAACTGAACTGGGGGAGCTCCAAACGGAAGACAGTGGGGTGCAATAAAGGAATTGCTGTTTCTCTTACACCCTATACTCACACGTTTATTATTTAGGAAAGCTTGGTGCTTTGTATCACCTACCTTTCCTGAACGCGTGATCTGTAATTTTAAACTTACATTCTGTCCATATAGTCTTGTCTCCTCAATGACAGAGGCAAAAGATTAATAGTTCACAGCATGGGTTCTCAACTCAGACAGTTCAAATCCCAGCTCTTCTTGTAACTTGAAATGAAAACTAGAGCAAGTTATTAAACTTCCAAGTTTTAGCTCCTTCAATATGGGGTCCTATCCAAAAGGTT
>NW_006790426.1:200451-213084 GCF_000442215.2 Lipotes vexillifer | reverse complement strand
AGCAGGAAGCAAGAACATAAAAACGACGTAGTAAACAGTCAATAAATATTTGCCTTCTAAATCAGACGAGTTCATTGTTGGGGCAGATGAATCTTTTGCGCCCTGCCAAGTGCTCTTTGAATGGAATTGATTCAAAAAGACAAAAACTTCTGGCTAAGGCAGTTCTGCTGATCTAATCAATACGCAGAGTATACTGCTTACAAAAGTTTACTTCTATTTACTAGATTTTATGCTCTTGTAAGAGAGAGACACTGTTTTTTTTTTTTTTTGATTAATTAATTTTGCGGCTGCGTTGGGTCTTTGTTGCTGCACACAGGCTTTCTCTAGTTGCGGTGAGCAGGGGCTACTCTTCACTGCAGTGCGCGGGCTTCTCATTGAGGTGGCTTCTCTTGTTGCGGAGCACGGGCTCTAGGCGTGTGAGCTTCAGTAGTTGTGGCTCCTGGGCTCTAGAGTGCAGGCTCAGTAGCTGTGGCGCACGGGCTTAGCTGCTCCGCAGCATGCGGGATCTTCCCAGACCAGGGCGCGAACCCGTGTCCCCTGCAATGGCAGGTGGATTCTTAACCAGTGCGCCACCAGGAAAGCCCCAAGGCACTGCTTTATGAGCCTTTGCAATCCCAATATGTTATGAGCTTTTGCAATCGCCTAACACATAGTAGTGTTGAATAAACATTTGCTAAGTGAACAAGAAAAACATGACCTTTTACCATTATTTGTAATATTATTTCTACAACCCTTGCACACACAATCTTTAACCGATATTCTATCATTGCTTGACACTAGATCTATTGAATTTTTACCCCCAATGTATTCTCAAATCCGAGGAAATGTTCTTTTCCATACCATCAGCTGCCTGTGGCCTTTGTCTTTTGTTCAGAGATACTGTATATCACGTTAGTGAGTCTTCTCTAAAGCTCTTTCCCAAGCCGGAAGTTGTTCCAAAATTAACAACACTTAAGAACAAAGGGAATCATCTGTCTGCGTGATCGTTCTTCATTCCCAGCCTTCAGCTGGTTTTGGTTACGTTTCTTCTTTGCTGCAGAAAAGCTGTGGCAGCTTCAGGCTGCCCTTGCTGGTGCCAGGTTCACAGAGGGGAAGCAGCAAATGCTGGTCCTCAGAGCTGTGTGAGGCTCGATGCAGGCACACAACTCCCATCCCTGAGCTGTTCCAGCTCATTTCAGAGACAATTCAGATTGGCTTTTAGGACAGAACTTTGATTTTACTTAAAGGTCTTGGTCAGAGATTGGCAGTTATTGATTCTGTTGGTCATCATGGACGTTTACGTTTCCCCTCTCCAGAATAAAATAGCGTAAGTGGTTGACCTACAACTGGCATAATATCATGGTTGAAGGCAAGGACTCTCACTTCTGAGGATGTCCTCCTTCTAACCAGGAGGAAATATGGATTCGCAATAACAGATATTTATGGAAAATGGAGAATATTTATGGAGGCGCTGACCCTGAACACCGTGAGGCTTTCAAGAAAGATGAGTGGGATGTCATTCTGTCTCAGAAGGAGCTTATTATTTTAGGCGTGGAAGATCAAAAACTATCTCAACTTCACAGGGATCTAGACTTTTGGATAATAATCTTCAGAGCCAAAAATAGATTGTTTTCTGGCTAGCGTTTTTCCTCTTGTGCTGTCCAATTGGACATAAACAGTGAGCAGTCACTGGAGGCATCACATACTTGATAGAATGTGTTCTTTGACGTAGTTGTGCCAACTTGACCACCTAGTTATTTAGGGAAAAGAGTCGCACAGCTCATTTCTCCAGACACCTTGGAAGTTCTCAGAAAAGTTCATCAATTCCCCTCCCCCATCCATACTGAGACATGACGGACCTTGCTCCTTTCCATGAGCTAGCTCACTTCTCCTTTAAGTCAATTCCTTTGAAACATGGAACCTGCCCAGCTGGTATGCTAATCTTCTAGGTGCCCTCTGCTGAACTATTGTTGCAGCTGATTCTAAAAGCCTAAGAGGTTGCAACTCAGAGACTCGGTGGAGGGGGGGGGGGCAGCTTAAAATTCTGACAGCGGGCACTATGGAAATTAACATTTTCCTAACTCAACAGCAGGTGTTATAGATCCTATCAGAGACTAGTAAACCTAAGACACCCTATTTACATGAAATGCCCATTTCACATGAAAGCTTATACCTTATGGCCAATTACTGCAATTACTGAAAAGATACATTCCCCATAGGACTTGAGCCTGCTTGATAAAGGGAAAGGGTGGCAAACTAGAAATGGAGCATAAGTTGGCACCTTCTAACTTTCTTTATCTTTGTCCTTGTGATTGTTTTCCAGTCTGTTAGGGGTCTAGATGCTACCCAAGTGACCTGTGAACAATCACTGTTACTCTAAGATGAAATGGATTTCCCCCCTTGCTTTTCCTCAGAGAGATTCCAAATATTTAACTATACTTCTGCCTGTTTGAGATATGGCTCTTATGATCCAGTGTGTATTTTCAAATGATTGCTAAATACAGTTTTCTGTGGCTTGAGGAATTTTTTTTATCTCTAAACTGTTATTTTGTAAATTCCGACGTTTTTCTGAAAGACAGAGATGTGAAAAGATAATATTATGGGGGTGCTGGTTATGGTGAGCTTTTCTGGCCTGGAGGGGAGTGTCTATGAAATTATTGCAAGTTCAGTGTTCGGCTGGCGGAAGGCCAAACTTCTAGGCCCAATTTTATGTCTGCAATCGTGAAGTTAAACAGAATCAATTTGCTGCTTTCAGTACTCAATTTTATAGGCTTGTTCGGGAGACAATGACCAATCATTATTTCCACAGTTATGTTCTCGAACGAAGAGAGTTTGCTAGTTTTAATACCCATGGGACAGTGATTGCAAGCAATACAGATGCTTTCATAAAGCATCCACGATAGCGAAATACAAAAGGCCAATGTCCTTCAGGTAGTCGTAAGATGCTGCTCAGATTCCCTAAGTACCAGCCATAGCTGCTTACCACATTTAAGGATCCATGTGAGAGGAATGTATTCTTATTTGAAAGCAAAGATCTTTCAAAACTTTGTTGTTATTGACTATGTTGTAGATTCATAGATGACCCGCAGGGGAACAGCCAGGCATAAACCTACGATTTCAAAGCTTACGTATGCTACTTAGAAGGACTATTTGATAGAGTGAAGACAGATTATTGCTTGTCTCAAGATAGATTATCTTTGACTATAGCATAGTTCCTTCTGTTCCAAGAGAATCAATGGAAGCAGGAGGCAGCAATTTAAGTCTGACCATCACTATTAACCATGTGTGATCTTAGTTCTATTTCTTTTCCTGTAAATTAGATGAACTGTATATCCTCCCCATTCCATCTCCTCTCCCCACTCAAAGTTGTTGGAAGAGCCACATTATATAGTGAGCGGGAAGGAGCTAGGTAAGCTCCAAATATCTGTACAAACTCAGAGCAGCAGGTAACTCATGAAACACTGGGCTGACCTTCACTTTCATTGTAATATGGCACAGTTGCTGTTTTACTCAGTATCACAAGATTTGCAGCCTACTCTAGGCGAAAGGAAATTTTCTATTGGATATACCTTCAAAATACATCTACAATCTCACCACTGTCCACCAGTACCTCTGATACCACTCCAGCCAGAGTCACCATTACCTCTTACTTCCTTTAAGTTTTAACATCCTTTTCCAGACATACCCAATGAGATCGCTTTGGGTTGGTCCACTTGTCAGTGTTGTACTGCGTGGGAACCTTCACAAAATATTCATGAGGTTTAATTCCTTGGTTCTTCCCTAATTCTCGAATGCCAGAACTGGTAAAGCCCTTTGAGAGCTACCTCTGTACTTTTACATATGGGGAAACTGAGGCTGCTACAGGAGACCCCTCTTATGCCATACAATGATGAGGCAAAAGACAGGACCACAACATGGGGACCTTGTTATGTGACACACCAAAATTTCCTGGGAGAACGCGCAAAAGCGAGACCAATACATCTACAATTCAAGCTGCAGGGCTTCTGGGACTTCTGGCTGTAAAATCTATGCTGCTCATAGAGATTGGTTAGATGTCTACAGGAGGAAAAGTGCATCATGCTTTCAGAGTGTGATATTTTGTCTCTTAACATGTAACTGGTAGTGTGTCCACTTGGAGTCCCTGCTTCTGCTGCATTTTCAGAATCTCCCCCAATCTGTCTCATCCTTTCACCTAGGCTTTTGAGCACCTAACTCTCCTCTTTGAGAAAATTTCCCATCCTTCCAACTCTGCCTGTCAAAATTCTGAGTTCCTGCTTCATCATGCAATTCCTCCCCATTGCCTCATCAGACATACTCACTCCACTACAGAAGGTTTTTGTAGTTTGGCCATGAAACATCATGCCTGCTACGTATTCATTCATTTAAAATTACGTATTGAGTATCTAATGTGTACCAGACCTTATTTTTAAAATTTTAGTCCAGAGGGAAGATAGTGTTAACTCAGAGAGACGTGGTCCCTTATCTTCTCCCGTTTTTGTTCTACTGGAGGAGGCAAGTAATAAGCAAGTGAATAGATAATGTTTTGATAGCACTAAGAAATGTGAAGAAAATCAACACAGTAAATAAGACGGAAAGTAAGCTTTTACAGGGGCTCAGGGTAGAAAGAGACTCTTCAGACAGGATTTCAGGAGGCCCCTCTCTGAAGAGGTGACAACTTAGCTAACCAGTGGTATTCTTAGGGTTAATATTGGTTCTATCCTGCATTTCCCAAACAGTATCTTTCATGCACCAACTTCACAATTTTTGCTAAACCTATGAATCATCTGTACCATTGATTAATTAATATATTACTGTAAAACAAAACACCTTTTATTCGAATAAGCATATTTCAAAGGGAAATGCATACATACATGTATGTGTGTGTTTACATGCATGCATACATACACACATATAAACATGTGTTAAAGGGAAACATAAACACACAAATAGATGCACACACTACAGTACTGAATATCTATGAAATCAGGAATGTGATACGCTAGATATATTTTTAAACTACATAAAATATATGCTGTTTAAAATTTTTCACGTTCATTTATGAACACCTAAAATCATTTTATTGATGATACACACATCACCCTTTCGGAAACCACGCTCTAATTGATTCACTTGTCTTTATTCTTAAAGCCCTCTCTTAATTCCTCAAAGCAGGACAAGGAGACGAGTAGCCATCTGATAGGGGCTGCACACACCCATTCAGGAAGAAGAAATCGGGCTGCGACTTCTCAATTACCGGTGATACTGTGCTGTGCATCCTGGGTCAAGTAGCTTCTGCAAGGTCCAACGTGAGTGGGTGGCAGGGTAAAGCAACTTATGGGGAAGCACGGCTGAAGGGACCCACTCGCTGAATTATGGACGGAGGAGTCTTCCATCCAGCTGTCCCACTTACGGTGAGCATCTGGGGAAGCTGTTCCTCTCCTAGCAGAAGTGGCAGCAAAGTAACCAAGTCTGGGGGAGAATTTGTCATCAGATTGTTCCTCTAATGACTCGTGGCCTTGGTTCAGATACTTTGATGATCTTTGGGGGCAGAAGGCAGGATATGATTAATACTGATGTCACGGAACCAGCGTCCTTAACACAGGCCAGGTTATAAATATAAGGGGGCCTGGGATCTGGTTTTATTTTAGGTTCTTTATCAAAGCTAACTCCCAGTGAACTTTAATTTATGTTCAGAAGGAAGAGAATCTACAAAGAGACTGGCTGGCCCAGTGCAGTACAAGGTAGACACACCGAAACATCAGACAGACGTGACACATACCCGTCCCCACAAAAGCTTCCCAGTGTTTCTACCATGTGAAAAACTTCAATTCTAGGCATCACAGGAATAAATCATAAACCTGACCTGTGAGGGGTTTACCATGTGGCTTTCTACATCTAGTAAACTTCACATCACAAAGGAATGCGTTTAGCTAAAAGACACAGAATTAATGGCTAAGAGGACCATAAATAGATAGGGTGCATTTTTCTTTCCTAACCAGTATTCTGAAAGCTGAAGTATCTTGGGCCAGTGTTAAGGCTCAAGGACGTCATCAGAGACCCAGGTTTATTTAAATTTCTACTCTGCTGTCTTTACCATGTTGGCTTAATGACTCACAGGGGGAGAGATGGCAGCTCCAGTCCAGGTATCACGTCCTCCTGTAAGGCATGCAGGTGGCTTAAGGTACAAAGGGCTGTGTTGCTTACATCTCCTGGACCAAAACCCAGCCACGTGGCACCTCTACGCATCAGGGACGCTCAAACATTAAGTAAGAGGTGGCCTAGCAGTGAGGGATTGCAAATGCTTTGCGGCACACAAATCAATAGTTTCTGTCACGGCAAATCTTTCTTCAGAGACTTCTCAACTAGGCCACGTGATCAGGGTACGAACAGTGTCAATAGTATTTTTATCAAATATCATAGGACACAAAATCATGACACGGAGTTAGTAAATTTTTCCTAAACTGTCATCCTCGATAAGTGAACCATGTATAATATGTCATTTCATACACAAATTTTTGTTAACCCTGGAGTTTAATTCAATGACTGTGGTTTAGATTGAATTTTAGTAGGTAATGCTGGAGTGTGATAGAAAAGCGGGGGTAACCTCCACGGAATGTCAGTGCATTTGGAGCTCAGTAATCCAGAGGGAGGGGCTGGATTTGGGCCAGCAAGGAGGCAGGTCAAATAGTGCAGGAATCTTTTGGTCTTAGGTGAGAAGAAGCCAAAATCTGACACCTCTCTTATCAGTGGCTTACCATGTCCCCAAACAAATGTCATACAAATTATAGAAATGAAGAAAAAATAGTTCACCTTTGCAGAAAGCAAAAGAAATGGCAAGGGTTTCCCAATAATGAATGTGTGAAGTGCATTTCAAATACTATTTGTTATGTGTGCATAGAAGGATATATGCTAGAAGGCCGGCCAGCCGGAGAGACAGAGGAGAGAGAGAGAGACGTAGGCTATTCAGAGAGACACACAACATGCAGAGAGAGGAAGGCTGATGGATGGATGGGTGGATGCACTGTGTGTAGGGGAGAGGTTGCAGAGATAAAGGGTAGAGTAACAACCAGGATAGTGGTGGTAATTACAACGAAAATGACATTTGTATTTACTGTGCGCTAGGCACTTTCCCAAGCAGTTTACATGTATGAGCTATAAGCATTTTAAATTAAAAAGCTACGACAAACAGGTCGTTACTACAGGCAGGTAAGGGAAACCGCTCACCTAATATTTCCCAAGCCCCCTCTGTCCCCCAGTAGACTTGATTGCAGTATTGTTTCGGCAAAGCTGCGTGGAGGTGCCCATCTCTCTGCATAATTAGGGACTGAGCCCCCTCCTGGCTAGAGCACAACAGTACTGCTCTCTCTGAAGGCCATCACAAAGCAGCAGGACCCAGTTAAATGAGGGTCTCTGACAATAAGGCAAGGATATGAGAAGGGAGAGTCACGCGATCTCAGCCCCCCATCCGCCCAAGCAAATTTCACATTAACCAGGAAAGACTGGATTCAACGTGTAAAGATAAAACAAACACTCTCTCTCCACTCCAGGGGTTCGCCTTTCTTGAGGATGCTGCTCTCTGACTGGGTGCACAATGTATATTCACCCAGAAATCTGCTCCTTCTTTCAAAGCAGACTTACACACGCACTCCCCTCTTCGCTGTGTCCCCATTCCCCACCCCACGTGACCTTGAGCACAAGCTCGTGAATCTGGAGCTTGTCTTTGCTCTTTCTGTCCCTGTGTCTCTTTCTTTTCCATCTGTCTGTCTGCCTGTTTCTTTCTCCAGGCATCTCTCTCTCTCTCTCTCTCTCTCTCTCAATCTCTCTCCATCTCTCCCTCTCTCTGGACCCAGTTAAATGAGGGTCTCTGACAATAAGGCAAGGATATGAGAAGGGAGAGTCACGCGATCTCAGCCCCCCATCCGCCCAAGCAAATTTCACATTAACCAGGAAAGACTGGATTCAACGTGTAAAGATAAAACAAACACTCTCTCTCCACTCCAGGGGTTCGCCTTTCTTGAGGATGCTGCTCTCTGACTGGGTGCACAATGTATATTCACCCAGAAATCTGCTCCTTCTTTCAAAGCAGACTTACACACGCACTCCCCTCTTCGCTGTGTCCCCATTCCCCACCCCACGTGACCTTGAGCACAAGCTCGTGAATCTGGAGCTTGTCTTTGCTCTTTCTGTCCCTGTGTCTCTTTCTTTTCCATCTGTCTGTCTGCCTGTTTCTTTCTCCAGGCATCTCTCTCTCTCTCTCTCTCTCTCTCTCAATCTCTCCTCTCCTCTCCCTCTCTCTCTCTCTCTCTCTCTCCCTCCCTCCCTCCCTCTCTCCATCTCCCACTCGGTAGCCATCCTCCGAGTCCCCCACCCCTCCTCTTGTTCTCTCAGCCCCTCTCAGTCACCCTATTTCCCAGACCTCAGTCCCAATCCCTCGTTCTAAATGTCCTTTACTTCTCTTCAATGTCTCTTCCTTTCTCCCTTGATACACAGAGCCGTTAGTTAAACCTCATTATCTAATGATACGGCCAATAACTAACAAAGACATCTCCTGGAAACACCTTTAATGTTGAGCCCTCTAACAGAAGAAAGGCTAGAGTCACTATGATGCATCACCATTTGCAGGTAAAAAGAATATAATAGTAATACACCTGCAGTTACATTGAATAAGTATTCAAGACGAAATTAGCCCAACATTAAAAGAAAGAAAACTCTTATCCAATAATGATCATTTGAACTTTTAAGTAGACCTCCTCGTATGAAACTGCATGATTAAGGTGTTGTTTTCCCTTCAAAAGAAGTGAAAAAGAATTTTTTTTGTCTGACTGTTGTTCAACACATGCCGGCACCCTTAATGACTGCGGCTGTCACTGAAATCTAATTTCAAAGCTCTTTCCACTTGGTGAAGAATCGAGTGTACTCGCGCTTTTGGGAGGATCTAAGGGGTTGTTTATTTTCCTCAGACAATCTGGACTTCATTTTACTATAGATACAGTGGGCCCTCCGTATCCACAGGTTCTGCATCTGCAGAATCAGTCAGATGTTGGATGTGGAGAGTCGACTGTATTCCCTTAAGCAATGAGGCATTAGGATTGAACGCACGCTCCAGCCTGGTTTCTGTGTTGTTTCTTACCCATGAACTTATTTAGGCAAACATCTCTTCATGTCCAAGAGAGAAAAAAATATATATAAGCTAATGAAGTAGGGAGAAAGCCCCGAAACCCCAAAGTTTTCATTGCTACATCATTTGAAAGGAAAAAGTACCCATATTATTTTTTTATGCTACAAATATTTAAATGACTTAATGTGTGGAGATTCTTACAGAAATGCAGATATTATTTGTTTAGCTTTGGGCAAGTTATCCACATGTCCATTTTTTTCATCCATAAGATACGGATAAAAGCAGTTCTTACTTTCAAGACTGTATTTCTTAACGTGGCACCTTACAAGGGTTTAACAGGTGCACTAGTAATGTCATTCCTGTTATCATCATTATCATCACTGTTATGATAAATAGTTCCATATAATTATTTTAAAACCCTATCCATGGAGAGAAAATGAAACAAAACCTCCTCATATACCTTATTATTATTATTTACACAGCTAATTTCAAGGGAATCCTGTTTTTGTTTCACTATTGACTATGATCTTAATGTTCTTGAGTTCTTCTTGGGATCAAGCATTAATTTGCTAGAGGCCATTCACACTGACAGTGACATAAGGAGGTCAGATATAACCTAAACATAGCATAAGTCGCCAGCATCTTCATGAGTGATACTGACAATTCTAACAATGAATTCAAGACGTTTTTTGAAAACCCATGTTACCCGAAAGTATTGGAAAAGTGGCAACATGCTGTGTTTCAGTTGGTATATATATAAGAAATTCCATAAAACCTTTTTAAAAACATCAGACAAAATTTTAATGCTCAATTTATCCCTAAAAAGCAAATTCCCTGAGGTTAGAATAAATTAGTGCTCCAAAGGTCAGTGTCAGAGTAACTGACTTTTACCAAACTGGTATTTGATTTAAAAAAACAACTGCCACAAACTGGAGAGTGTTCAACTATGCACTAAAACAGGAAAAGAGAAATTTCTTCTACGATTTGTTGTGTAAACACAGAAAAAAAAATTTACATAAGAGAGATCATAAATATCAAAAAACAATCTGTAGGGCTTCCCTGGTGGCGCAGTGGTTGAGAGTCCGCCGGTTGACGCAGCGGACGCGGGTTCGTGCCCTGGTCCGGGAGGATCCCACATGCCGCGGAGCGGCTGGGACCGTGAGCCATGGCCGCTGGGCCTGCGCGTCCGGAGCCTGTGCTCTGCAATGGGAGAGGCCACAGCAGTGAGAGGCCCACGTACCGCAAAAAAAAAAACAACAATCTGTTTCCTAAGAAGGAAATTATGTGATTAATTACTCTACCTTAAGGACTTGTCAGAGGATAGTTTCTATATTCATTAAATTCACCAAATAACTGAACTCTCTACTTAACATATATTGCTGTGTAAACACACAGATCATGAGGCAATTGAGTTTATAGGTAAAACTGCAAATAGAAATTTCATCTAACTTTACAACCTGTTAGTTTCATCATTAATCTCAGGACCTCATGAAGTCTATAATACTTGTGAGACAACTCAGGCTTAGATCATCAATAATCTTTTCCAATACAACGTGCATTATATTACCATATCTCTCTGTATTCTCTGACTTTCCCATGTTTTTCCATCCATGTGTACTGCTTTCCTTTGTGGCTTTTCTTTATGACTGCATCAAAAACTCATCAAGGGGGCTCAATGACAGTGAGACATAAGATGAAGAAAAAAGCAGTAGGATACTTTCTTAAAATGGTACATTAGCTGAAAAATGTGCAAGAATGTGGATTTACCCAGTAAGACATATTCTTCAAAATTAATAAAACAGGGATATTTGTTTCTTAATACAGTCTCTCAGCTTGAAATAGGAAATATCGGGAATTACATTGTCAGAGTACCATAAAACAAACGTTTATGATGTATCAATGCATAAATACTTTGTGGTGTATTAGTACACTGGACTACTACTCAGCGATAAAAAGAAGCAACTGCCATTATATGCAACAGTAAAGACCCATTTCTAAAACATTACAGTGACGGAAAGAATTCAGACACACAAGTACGCAAACACACACCAGAGTCTGATTCCATATGTACATGTGTGATTCTACGAAGTTCAGAAACAGGCAACACTGATCTACTGTCAGATGAATAATTCTATTTATATTAAATGAAAGACAAGACAAAATTAATCTCTTAATTAGTGATAGGAAATGGAACCAATAGGGTTTATCTGGCGTGACAGAAATGTTTTTTGTTTTGATTTTTGTGGTGGTTACCTTCGTGTGTGTGTATGTGTGTGTGTGTGTGTGTGTGTGTGTGTGTGTGTGTGTGTGTATAAAGTCATTCAGTGGTGCATTTAAGATTCTCATCTATGCACATTACCCTCCAATAAAAACGTTTAAAAGGTTTAAAAAAGAAGCCAACAGGATACAAAAATAAATTAGTTTTTAAGTCAGGAAATGCAACTAAAGAACAGTGAGAACACAAGAAGGTTGTATTATAGGTGAGTTTAACTTATCTTGAGCTGTGATAAGTTAAGGGAGCTTATTGGTTTTTGTATAAAATTTACTAGTAGCTTCAGGAAGGCTGGACCTAGATTCTTCCAAGTAGCAAGTCACTCTTCTGGAGCCTTTTGCTCCCCCATAGGCACTCTGGTTCTCTTAGGATAAATTCTGGTATCCAAAGGCTCAGATGGGTCCACATGCCATCAGGAAAGCATGTTCAGGGTTGCTTACGATTTCGTTCCTGCCAATCTCTTCACCACTCAACCAAATTTCTTCACAACCTCCACCTCGTTCTAATATGTCAACATGCTGTTTGCTGCGTTTGGCTCTCTGCAAACTCTGTTCTCGCTAAAGGCAACACCTCAACCCCTTCTTAACTAGGTCACCTACTATTAGTTCTTTAAGGATTAACTCTTGTGTCACCCACTTTTGTCAGCTAATGCACTCTATTAGTGTTCATGCAAACCCCTATTCTCACAATTCACCCTCTGACATTAATGAGGTAGGAGATAGATGGGCCCCTGGGCTGGACAGCTGGTGTGTGTTTGTCAAGTGGAGTAAAACTGAGGCTGTGTTTCCCCAGACACTCCAAGGACAAAGCTAGTGGCAAGAGCTGAGCTCTGCTGAAGAGGTAAGACGAGCACTCCTGACGTCAAGGAAAATGTCCCTGACCGTACGTGCACAGGAAGGCTCCTTGGGGGTCAAAAAGGAGGGGCGCTATCCCATAACAGGTGATGTCAGGCCTCCCACAGGCCTCCGCGCTGGAATCCATCTTGGCGAAAAGATGCGCACACAGATGGGGGCAGACCCTAGGGCAGGTCAGATGTGGGAAAAGAAATGAGATAATCAGCCACAGGCAAACACAGACCCGGCAGAACTGTCCTATATAAATGATGTAACCGCCTCTTTACTGGGCTCCCCGTCATTAGAGAGGACACCCGTACCCTTTCTCCCTGGGTGTGTATTTCTGCCTTGCTTCAGTCTGTGTGCTCTCCTACTTGCGCTGCATCTCTAATAATAAACTTTGTACCCGTTTTTACAGTTTTGCCTCCTTG
>NW_006790426.1:112192-200441 GCF_000442215.2 Lipotes vexillifer | reverse complement strand
CCCCTGCTGAACTAGCAGCTACGATTCCTGCTTTTCATCCAGGCTACCCAGGTTCAATTCCTGGGCAGGGAACTAAGATTTCTCTTCAAGACCGCTCACTGTGTCTCTCTGAGATCATTATGATGGTCTGATTTTTTTAATCTGATCCCCCAAATACACCAAGAGTACCTTTAATATGGGGGTGGTATCCTATCCCTTATCTCTAGAACTTATTAGGATTTCTGGGCTGTACTCAAATAAAGTGTGTTGAATTTACGTTAAGTAAGGGGCTTCGAAAACTCAAACATGTTGTCTTGCGCCAAAACCTCCTCGAATCCAAAAGACAAACTGTTATTTTTGTCTAAAATGTGAACTTGGAGAAAAAATAGTTTTAGCAAAATTAAAGAGGATGGAGCATTAAGAGGTTAGGGAAGCAACTTTCTAAGTCAAGTGACAAATACTGTGAAAAACATCCTCTTTCACAATTGACTAAGAGAAGAAAAGAGTTTCTACTTAAAGTTGGAAGGTCATTTTAACTTTAAAATTCTAATTAAGCTAATAGCACACACCTAACGTCTAGAACATACTGAACCTAAAAAAAAAGATTTCTAATTTTGAGGGTTTTTTCCCCTGTAAGAAGAGATTATCAAACATCTAATTTTTGTTAAAGAACATTAAGGAAGCCCCTTCAACCTGCCAATTTTTATAAATGATTTTTCTTCCAGCCATCCTTTTGGCTAAGTTAATGGCCCTTTAAATTCTCACTTCAGCCTCGCTTTCATAGTCAGCTCTGCATGTAACCGTTTCAAGGGCCTCTCTCTTATTATTCACACTCAGTCTAAACTAATGACATTTTCTAACTACTGTAGGTACAGTTCTTCACAGCCCACAGGCGAGTCTGTGGGCTCTTGGGATGACCCACTGCTGACAAAGAAAGAGGCCTTATTCTCAGTCTTTATCTTACTGCCTTCTTCCAGGTGACGGACCAAGTCAGTGCTCTTCTAAATGGTGAAAACAGATAAAAAATTCTTTCCTTTTTCTTGTGATAAGAATTAAAAAAATAGCTCTGGAAACAGAAGAACAGTAATGTTTGGACTCATCAGTTTCAAGGATAGGGCTTTTCAAAGGGTTAAGGTATTTGTGATTTTCTTGCCCTCTACTCTCTACTTGTGCATTTCTTCCTTTCTCTCAGCTTCCGATTTTACACTTCACCTCTCCCTGGTTCCCTTTCCTGTTTTTCTTCTTATTCGACTTCTCCTCTATTAATTTCATTGTTTCCTAACTGTACTATACATGAATAAAACCCAAGTGGGTATTTTCAGGTTTTTTTCCATCTATTTTAATCCTGTCCTCAGAACTTTGCTATACTTGTGATTTCTTCTCTTTCTTCTTTCACCTATTCCTCTTGGCAACAGCCTTGTTAGTTCTTTTTGCCTACATTGCACGCACACATTTTTTTTTTTTTTGCAATAGATAATCAGAGAACGTGAACGTGAGGGCTACAAAATTTCTCACTAATCATTTAATCCTTTCCATTCATTTTCTATATGAGAAAACTGGAGTGGAAATATTTTCCCATGCCTACTCAGCACCGTAGCTCAATGGTGGTGCAACATAAGAAGTGAGCTCAGTTATATTCACACCTAAATTCACTCTCTCTGTATCTAACAAAAGTTAGTTGGTGGTGATTGTATAACACACACACACGTATGCACACACACAAACACACACACCACATATTTTCTATAAGCCAAAATATAAACAAGTACAAATGTATGAAACAAATGCCTAGAAGTAGACTGCATCATGTTGCAACGATAGTAGATACTTGCCTTCCTCTAAGGTTTTTACTCTGTGTGTCATGACATGACCTCATATGCAAAATTGGCTTGATACTCTGGAGGATGGAATTATTATTTGTCCTATATATTGCCCCTCTTTTGCCATTTACGGTGGAATATCCTTCGAATATACTCAAAAGATCTGGGTGACCATGTCCGCCTTCCTTGAGGTCTGTGGTATGAAAACTGGGAGAGGGTAGTAGTAGTTCTAGGGGATGATATTTAACTATAGACTAACTCTCCCATTTCTCTCTTAAACATACTTCAACCAGGCTTTTTCCAACACCACTCCAATGTAACAACTGGTCAAATAATCACCAATGAACTCCACACTGCCAAGTTAAATGGTCAATTCTCCGTTACCTCTACCTGACTAAGCAATAGCATTTTGATGATGCTGATAAAATACTTATACTCTGAAACATTTTCTTAACCTGGTTCCAAGAAACCAGGCTCATGTGATCTCACCGGTCAATCTACTTTCTCCCCTTCCCAGCCTCTTAATATCGGAAGGTTAGAGCAATCACTCTTTGGTTCCCTATTATTTTCTATATTACTTCTATAAATGTCATCTCTATTTCAATGATTCCAGGAAAATAATTTTCTTTCCAAAAGGCTCTTAAAGGTTCCAGGCTCACATTCCCAACTGTCTACTTCACATCTCCACTTGGATGTCTAATAAATATTTCCAGCTCAACACATCCAAATTTGACATTGCTGTCTGTTCACATAAAAACTGCTCTAATTACTGTTTCCCCCATCAGCTAATGACAATTCCATCTCTCTAGTTGCTCAAGTAAAGAACTTTGCAATCATTCTTGACTTATCTTTCTTATGTCCAAAATCCTATTGGCTTTACTTTCAAATTAGATTTTAAATCCATACACTTTTCATTGCCTTCATTGCTTCCTCCCAGTTTCATTCTACTATCATCTCTTCTGTGGTGTACTGTAACAGCATCAGAATCACTCTCCCAGACTCCATCCTTGTTCCCCTATATTCAGCCGAAGAGCTAGCATTATCCTTTTTAACATGTTGGATAGATTAAGTTATTCTTGTGTTCAAATGCTGCAAAGATCTTCTACTTTCCTCCTAATAAATGGTAAAATCTTTATAACGGCCTTCAAGGTCCTGTGTGATTCCACCCTCCCATTCCTCCCATTATCTTTTGACTTTAGCTCCTTCTTGCTCACTCTGCTAGAGCCTCATCAGCTTCCTTCTTCCTCACATACACCAGGGATCTTCCTGCCCTAGGTCCCTTGTACTGCTTTCTATGCTCAGTATAATCTTCCCCCAGCTGTATGCTTGGTCCCTTCACTTCCTTGAATCATTTATCAAAAGTCATCTTGTCAATGAAGCCTACCTTGACCACTCTGTTTAAAACTGCAACAGCCACCACCACTGCTGATGATGTCCCTTACCCTGCCCTACTTTTTCTTTCTTTAGAGCACTTGTCAGGTGTGATGTCGACAAAACAACAGAACAGGCATCTCCAAACTCCTGTCCCTCAACAGAAATATTGAAAATAAGCAGAAATTGTCAAAACCAACTTTGCCAGAACTCTGGACAATGGTCAAAGATTTACAGTAATCAAGTGAATGCTGAATCAAGAAAAAGGCCAACTTGAAAAGAGTAGAAAAGCTTTGTGGCATTTTTATTTTCTTTTTCCCACCCCACCCTACCTCAATGGCAGTCTTGAAGACCTGAAGGCCACAGCCTGCATTCATAGGGGGAGACCCTAGCACTTGGTTCTCAGGACAAAGCAGAGTAGACTTTATTAGCAAAGTATCGTGTTTCTCTATTCCAACCTTCATGGGGACTACCTGAAGGATTGACACAACATACTTAGCTTTGTTTTACCTAACGTGGGACTCACTGAGGGAGGGAAGAACATGGGCATTGTTCATAAACATTATAAGGTGAATGGAAAACCAATTGTCATCTAGAACAAAATATTATGGTGGAAACAAACAACAGACAGCAGAAAGCCTTGGAGGAAAATCTGAAAAGAGTTTCTTTGGGAAATTAGGACATTCAGAAATGCCTGTGTATACTGGGGAATATAGAAAGTCACACATATATCCAGGGCAGGATGGATGCTCAGAAAAATCATGAGAAGACCTGACCTTAAACTTTCATCTTTGACTAATCTCTAGGTTCAGCACAAGCAGGAAGTAAAGGCTAAGGCAGAATTGCAAACAGCCTGGTTATGTGTGGCAGGAAGGCCCCAGAACAGAGCCAATCCACAAATACTGAGTGCTACATGTTAAATTAAGCCTCCCTGAAAATTCACATGTTGAAACCCAAAACCCCAGCATCTCACATGTGACCTTATTCGAAATAGGTCATTACAAATGTAATTAGTAAAGTTAAGATGAAGACTTTAGCGTGGACCCTTTCCAATATGAAAGGCATCCTCATAAAAGGGAAAATCAGAACAGAGAGACATTCACACATAGGGAGATCATCATGTGAAGATGAAAGGGACCCAAGAAATACCAAGATTGCCAGCAAATCATCAGAAGGTAGGCAAGAGGCATGGAACAGATTTTCTTTCATAACCCTAACAAGGAATAACCCTGCCAACACCTTGATCTTGGACTTCTAGCCTTCAGAACTGTGAAACAATAAATTTCTGTTGTTTAAGCCACCCAGTCTATAGCACTTTGTTATGGCAGACCTAATAAATTAATCAGCTATGAAAAGTATTTTTTTTGTTTTAGCTCCTGGCATTCAAGGAAATCTCTGTCAAAATGCTAGCTGAATACAAGCTAACAGAGCAGGCAGTTCAGTGACCATACATGAAAAGGAATACTGTCTTTTTAAGTTTGGAGAAGTCAGTAAACAAACCAACAACTTCTGCCTTTGACAAGCAAGAACATCAAACCCTGGGAGAGATGGAGAATATGAGTTTCAGAGGTACCACATTATAATATTCAAATGCCCAGTTTTCAACAAAAGAATCACAAAGCATACAAAGAAGTAGGTAGGTATAGTACATTCAAAGGGGGAAAATGACATAAACCATCCATTAGTATGCCCAGACATTGGACTTACTAGAAAAAGATTTTGAGTCAATTGTCTTAAATATCGCAAATATTTAAAGGAAATCATGAACAAAGAAAGAAAACTAAGAAAATGATGAATAAACAAAATGAGAATATCCATAAAGAGATAAAATTTATACAATTTACCAACAGCTAACACTGTCTATTATTTACTTATTTATTAAGCCTATTAATAATTATCTCTCCCCCTCTGCTATACCTTAATCTCCACGAGGGAAAGAATTTTTGTTTTCTGGTTACCAGTACCTGGTCAGTGCCAGAGAGTAGACAGCCAACATTTGTTAACTGATTGACAATAAATGATCTCTTCCACATTTAACAGCTCATTACCTATAATTCTGTGATATAAAGAAACATTAGGGCTTCCCTGGTGGCGCAGTGGTTGAGAGTCCGCCTGCCGATGCAGGGGACACGGGTTCATGCCCCGGTCCAGGAAGATCCCACATGCCCTTGAGCGGCTAGGCCCGTGGGCCATGGCTGCGAAGCCTGTGCGTCCGGAGCCTGTGCTCTGCAACGGGAGAGGCCACAACAGTGAGAGGCCAGCATATCGCAAGGAAGAGGAAAAAAAAAAAAAAGAAAAGAAAAAAAGAAACATTAATGATGATGTGATGACAGTGAATACAATTTTGGAGTGGATAAAAGAAAGGGGGAGGTATATTTATAAAGTGAAAATTCCAGAATGTGATGACTCAGGGAGGAAAGTTGCTGGAGGTATAGTTAGAGGAACAGTATGCACATATTACACACACAATCAGTTCTCAGTTGGGCAAAGAGCACATAAAAGTCATGATTTATTTTAAGCAAGGAATCAATGCAGTGTGGAATGTGCTAAGTGAATGGAATCCCAAAATAATATTATCAGTGTCATATTCCTCGGCCTAAAAAATGTTTTATTAAGACATTTTCACATTCTGCTTTTCAAATCAAAATTAAACTTAGGTTATCAATATTTCTACATTTCTAATTTCAACACAGTAGGGTATTTGTTTGAAATATTACATCTCTCTCTCTTTTTTAAAATAATGTTTTTGCCGATCAATGAACCATAGCTGTGCTGATTTCACAATTAAAAAAGCATTCCCTAGCTTACATTTTTCTTCAAGGACAATCCTTGCATAAATATTTTCATAGAATTCCTAATTCCTATTCCTACATAGAATTCTTATGTATACAAAATGGCTTCATTTCATGATAAAATTTAACAAAATAACATTACCTATGTTATTATCTGGTTCTAACTGTAGGCATGTACAGTGAAGGCAACAATCGTTCTTGAAACTATCTGAATTTTTATTTTATTTTACCTTATAGTCTAAGTTTGTTAAAAAAAAATTATATATCTACAAAAAAATCTACAGCTAACATCATACTTAATGGTGAGGAACTCAAAGCTTTCCCTTACTAAGATAAACTACAAAGCAAGGATGTCCCCTCCCACTATACCTTTTCATTTTCATAACGGAAGTCTTTGCTAATGCAGTAAGGCAAGGAAAAGGAAATACAAGTTATATAAATTGGGAAGAAGACATAAAACTATCCTTATTATATCCTTAGGTATAAATCTAATAAAATATGTACAAGATCTATATGAGAAAAACTACAAAACACTGATGAATGAAATCACAGAAGAACTAAATAAATGTAGAAATGCTCCATGTTCATGGAGAGGGAAACTTAATATGGTGAAGATGTCAGTTCTACCCAAATTGACCTATAGATTCAATGCAATCCCAATAAAAACCTCAGGAAATTATTTTATGGATACCAACAAACTGATTCTAAAGTTTACATGAAGAGGCAAAAGACTCACAATAGCTAACACAATATTGAAGGAGAAGAATGAAGGTGGAGGACTGATGCTACCCAACTTCAAGACTTACTATAAAGTGATAGTAATCAAGAGAATGTGGTATCTGAGAAATAATAGACAAATAGGTCAATGCAACAGAAGAGAGCATCCAGAAATAGGCCCCCATAAATACAGTCAGCTGATCTTTGACAAAAGAGCAAAGGCAATACAATGGAGCAAAGATAGTCTCCTCAACAAATGGTGGTTTAACAACTAGACATCCACATGAAAAAAATTCAGTTTAGACACACACCTTACACTCTACACAAAAATTAACTGAAAATGGATACTAGAGCTAAATGTAAAACACAAAACTATAAAACCCCTAGAAGATAACATAAGAGAAAATCTAAGATGACCTTGGGTATGGTGACACCTTTTAGATACAACACCAAATATACCATCTATGAAAGAAACAAGCAGTACAGTTTGGAAAGGAAGTTCCCAATGAAATGTCTAACACAAATAGAGGCAGCCTCTGCTGTACTTTCTGCTTTCTGAGGAGTCAAGGCTGAGCCTTTCCGTGTTTGTTTGTGACATCTCAGGAAATCGCCTAATTGAGCCATCGTGTCAGTCCTGCATGGGAAGTCTCTCAAAATCTGAAAGAAAAGGCAAGATGAACAAAGAAGGCAAGAGACACTCTTAAGGGAAGCAAATAGAAAAGTGTATAAACCCACCTTTGAAACTTATGGTCAAATCCTGAAATGGAGACCTTTTTGACTAAATATCTTAGAATACAAAGTCAGAGACAAAAGACATTTTGGATGAATATTTCTGCCATCCTAAGAAACTTCAAATTCATACAAATATATAGTCTTTTGTATGTTCAGCCATTATAGATAGATTCAGATATAACAGACAAAAATGATAAATTTGTTTTTTTAGGACTTACTATATGCTAGGGCTACATTAGTAATTGCCAAAGTTTCAGAAAAAAATAAAAGATGGATAAGCCCAGGGAAGCCATGGGTCTTAGGCACTGTCCTAAAGGATCAGATTCCAGTGGGGCTTGCTGCCCATGAGTATGATTTGTGTTTGTCATAAAGTGGGTATGTGACACCCTTTGGACTGCGGGAGCACTGAGTTTGGTTTCTCAGCATAGACTAACTCTGGAAAAAGAAGGAAGTCTTTAAAAACATTAATGATTTGATCAACCACAAAAAAACCAGTATTTTCCAGATCGGTCAGAAACAGTGAAATGGGAAACCTTGGGTATTTTAGGCAGTGTAAGGATCTGATATGAATATGTGCCAGGAGTCCAGAACAGGTTCAAGAGGCTTGAGCTACTGACATTCCTACAGATCCTCCAAATCTCTTATCTTTTTTTTAACCTGCATGGTATACTGGTTGCCTTGTCTCTCTTCTTTCTTTTTCATTTGTGTCTCAATAATTTACAAGTTGGTCCTTAAGGAAATACACTTGATAGTAATTATCCCAATGCGATATTTTCTTATTTATACTCTTCGTTATCACTTGTCAACTCCGTATTAGGAGGGTAACTCCAGGAGAGCAGGGGTGTGATCTGCATTGTCACTCGCTATAGCTCAGTGTTTAGGTCAGTGGCTGATTCCTTGCTAGAGCTTATAAACATTTATGACAGATTCAACGAAAAAACCTGTCATAACACTGAACATGGAATAGTCTCACTGCTCTTTCATTAAACAAGGTTATAGGTCTTTTATTAATTATAGCATTGCTTAGAAATAATATTGTGATTTAAGGCAATATTTCATTTCTTGGCATTTTCTCTCATTCCCCTAACAAAACTTGATGATGTGTGTGGAACATTCCAGGTAATCAAGGAAGACTAAAGTAGGGTATATCTAAATTGGAGCCAAAAACATTTTAGTTCAGTTCTTCAAAACTTTGATCTCTGGTTTTAAGAAAAAATAAAGAAACTGTTTCTATCTTGAGTTAGAAAATGCATGAAATAACCAATTTTTTCATGCCAGGTCCAGAAAGCTTTTTGTCTTTTCTTACATGTATCACAGATTTAATTCAGGAACCAAGCTGTGCTATACACCCATTTGAAAATCATCACCAATAGTCAGAACCATTAGAGTCGGCTTTGAAAATCCACCCCTCATTATGCTCGCTCCCTAATGTTAATGATTATGTCAGAGATGAAAAGAACCTGACCCATGATCCTTGCTGGCTATAAGTAGAGGATGCCCAGGACAGCCTACCCTCAGAGAAGTAGAGCATTTTGGAGGGCAAAGAGTGGAAGGCGATTTGGGCATTTTGCTTTGAGGACTTGTTCAGGGCTGGAGACAAGGACTGGGGAATCCCTGTTAATGGGGCAACAGAAGAGAGGGAAATGCCAGGGGTCCCTTGACTCAGCAGACAATACAGAAAAACTAAAAATGATAGAAGAGTTTTGGCTCAGGAGCTGGAGAAGTGCTGCCAAGTCTGGAAACACTCTGAGATCTCCCGTGAATGCTGGGCAGACAACAGGGCCAGGGGTGACCTTTCCTGGGCATGGTTCCTAACATCATCTAATTCAAAGTGGGGGAAAATGACCCCCTGGGCCAGCAAACACTGAGGACTTGATTTCTACAAATGGAGAATAAATACAGATAGAAGCTAAAAGAAGATGAACATGACTTTCACAGGGGCAATGCACTTGCTAGCCCTTTGGCCTAAGGCAATTTGTCGTTAATTGTTCATGCAGATACACAGAAGAGAAGTCAAAACTTCATGTGTTTGCCAAATGTGTTCAAAATATGATCGAAAGGAAAAAAGACATGTTGATTATTGATTGGGTTTTTCTTATTTACATTACAAGGTACAGCACTGCACAACCCAGGCAAAGATAGAGGGATGTAGCAGAATTGTGACTATTTGGATGATGTCCATCCCAGTAGCATCCAGTATGGAACAACCACCAAAAAGGAAAAGAAAAGGAAAAAAACACAGGAGAGGAAAACTTAATTGCTCATACAGAATACATTCTGTAGTTTCATTTGAGATATTTCATAGCTTTGTTCAGAAAACTTAGTGCGATGGAATGCATTTCCTTTTTCACTTCCTTAGGAGTGTGGCACTATAAATGCACAGCCACAATCCTGTGGTCTCATCCTAAACATTGGTGCTCTTTTTATCAATGCAGAAGACAATATGGCTAGATAGAAGCCACACCATTTCTAAACAGTCATATGAAAAGCCTCATGTTCTACCTGGGGAGGAATGGAGAGTTTGGCATGAAGAGTTGCTGTTCCATCACATTTCAGTAGTACTTTCATGGATAATACCATTTCTCCTCCATTTCATTTTTGAGACCACATTTTTCTTGGCAGATTCAGGATGCTATTTTGTGTCTAATGTAATAACTCTGTGTATCCCTAAATATACATGAAGAAGTATTTTGTTTCAAGAATTTATAAAATTTTTGAAGTACTTAGTAATTTCCTAAAATATCCTGAAGCTGGAGGTAGAAACCATAGTTACTAACATGCCTATGATGTACCTACTGCTTAGGAAGAGAGGACATCAGAAGAGACCCTGTAATCTGTTCCTTTGCTTTGACACCCACCCAAATCTTACACTTCACCCCTCCATAGAGTCATCTGAGTGAGCTTTCTAAATCCCTCTTATCACATCCCATTTTCATACTCAGATGCTGCCTGAAATACAAATTCCTAAGTGTAGTTTCTAAGACCCTTCATGATCCAACTCTGGTCCACTTCTCATCCATATTTTGTGCCATACCTTTATGTTGCCTGTAATTCCTCCATCCATCCAGGCATCCAACCACTTAAAAACATGTTTGATCATCTGCCATATCCAGGCCAAGTTCAAGGTGCTGGTGATACAATGATGCATAGTGGATAGGTTTCCACATAGAGACAAGTAAAGAGATATCATAATGGTATGGAGTATGTAGGGTGCAATAGAAGCAACAGAAGGAGCCCCTAACCAGACCTAGATGGCGTGCAATGGTTGCAGATGGCTTTCAAGGAAAATTAATATCTAAGCAGAGACCCAAAGAATAGAAAGGAGTTAGTCAGGCAAATAGCGCAGTGACCACTACTTTAGGTGAGGGAAGAGTTTTCCCAATGAATGGGAAACTTTTTAAGGAACTGGAAGGGGGAATCCATGGAACCAGAGAGTTGGCACCACACGCTACACCTCTGGCTGCATCTCTATCTTCTGGCAGGAGCATTTTCAAAAACAACATGTAGAGAGACCTTCAAGACGGCAGAGGAGGAAGACGTGGAGATCACCTTCCTCCCCACAAATACATCAGAAATACATCTACATGTGAAACAACTCCTACAGAACACCTACTGAATGCTGTCAGAAGACCTCAGACTTCCCAAAAGGCAAGAAACTCCCCATACGCCTGGCCGCGTGGCTAAAAGGGTCTTGGTGCTCGGGCGGGGTGTCATGCCTGTGCCTCTGAGGTGGGAGACCTGAGTTCAGGACACTGGTCCATGAGAGACCTCCCGGCTCCACATAATGTCAAAGAGCAAAAGATCTCCCAGAGATCTCTATCTCAACGCTAAGACCCAGCTCCAGTCAACAAAAAGCAAGCTACAGGGCTGGACACCCTATGCCAAACAACTCTCAAAACAGGAACACAAATGTACCCATTTGCAGAGAGGCTGCCTAAAATCATAATAAGGTAACAGACACCCCAAAACACACCAATGAACGTGGTCCTGGCCACCAAAAAAACAAGATCCAGCCTCATCCACCAGAACACAGGCACCAGTCCCCCCCACTAGGAAGCCTACACAACCCACTGAACCAACCTTTTGGCAGACGCCAGAAACAACGGGAACTATGAACCTGCAGCCTGTAAAAAGGAGACCCCAAACACCGTACGGTAAGGAAAATGAGAAGACAGAAAAACACACAGCAGATGAAGGAGCAAAGTAAAAACCCACCAGAACAAACAAATGAAGAAGAAATAGGCAGTCTACCTGAAAAAGAATTCAGAGTAATGACAGTAAAGATGATCCCAAATCTTGGAAATAGAATGGCAAAAATACAAAAAACGTTTAACAAGGACCTAGAAGAACTAAACAGCAAACAAACAATGATGAATAACACAATAAATAAAATTGAACATTCTGTAGAAGGAGTCAATAGCAGAATAACTGAGGCAGAAGAATGGATAAGTGACCTTGAAGATAACATAGTAGAAATAACTAAAACAGAGCAGAATGAAGAAAAGAATGAAAAGAAATGAGGACAGTGTCAGAGACCTATGGGACAACATTAAATGCACCAACATTCGAATTACAGGGGCCTGAGAAGAAGAAGAGAAAAAAAAAGGGACTGAGAAAGTATTTGAAGAGATTATAGTTGAAAACTTCCCTAATATGGGAAAGGAAATAGTCAATCAAGTCCAGGAAGAGCAGAGAATCCCATATAGGATAGATACAAGGAGAAACAGGCCAAGACACTTATTAGTCAAACTATCAAAAATTAAACACAGGGCTTCCCTGGTGGCGAGGTCGCTGAGAGTCTGCCTGCCGATGCAGGGGACGTGGGTTCGTGCCCCGGTCCAGGAGGATCCCACATGCCGCAGAGCAGCTGGGCCCATGAGCCGTGGCCGCTGAGCCCGCGCGTCTGGAGCCTGTGCTCCGCAACGGGAGAGGCCACAACTGTGAGAGGCCCATGTACAGCAAAAACAACAACTACAAAAAACTAAATACAAAGAAAAAAATATTAAAAGCAGCAAGGGAAAAACAACAAATAACATACAAGGGAATCCCCATAAAGTTCACAGCTGATCTTTCAGCAGAAACTCTCAAGGCAGAAGAGAGTGTCAGGACATATTTAAAGTGATGAAAGGGAAAAACCTAAAACCAAGATGACTCTACCCAGCAAGAATCTCATGAAGATTCAATGGAGAAATTATAACCTTTACAGACAAGCAAAAGCTAAGAGAATTCAGCACCACCAAACCAGCTCTACAACAAATGCTAGCGGAACTTCTCTACGCAAGAAACACAAGAGAAGGAAAAGACCTACAATAACAAACCCAAAACAATTAACAAAATGGTAGCAGGAACATACCTATTGATAACTACATTAAATGTAAATGGATTAAATGCTCCAACCAAAAGACACAGACTGGCTGAATGGATACAAAAACAAGACCCTGTCTACAAGAGACCCACTTCAGACCTAGGGACACATAGAGACTGAAGGTGAGAGGATGGAAAAAGACATTCCATGCAAATGGAAATCAAAAGAAAGCTGGAGTAGCAATTCTCATATCAGACCTTAAAATAATGACTGGTACGAGAGACAAAGAAGGACACTACATAATGATCAAGGGATCAATCCAAGAAAAAGGTATAACAATTGTAAATATTTATGCATCCTACGTAGGAGCACTTCAATACATAAGGCAAATAAAAGGGGAAACTGACAGTAACACAATCATAGTAGGGGACTTTAACACCCCATTTTCACCAATGGATGGATCAACCAAAATGAAAATAAGTAAGGAAACACAAGCTTTAAATGACACATTAAACAAGATGGACTTTATTGATATTTATAGGACTTTCCATCCAAAAACAACAGAATACACTTCCTTCTCAAGTGCTCATGGAACATTCTGCAGGACAGATCATATCTTGGGTAACAAATCAAGCCTTGGTAAATTTAAGAAAATTGAAATCGTATCAAGTATCTTTTCCAACCACAACACCATGAGACTAGATATCAACTGCATGAAAAAATGTGCTAAAAATACAAACACATGGACACTAAACAATACACTACTAAATAAGCAAGAGGACACTGAAGAAATCAGAGGAAATTAAAAAATACCTAGAAACAAATGACAATGAATACATGATGACCCAAAACCTATGGGATGCAGCAAAAGCAGTTCTAAGAGGGAAGTTTCTATCAGTAAAATCCTACCTCAAGAAACAAGAAACATCTCAAATAAACAACCTAACCTTACACCTAAATCAAGGAGAAAAAGAAGAACAAAAAAACTGCAAAGTTAGCAGAAGGAAAGAAATTATAAAGATCAGATCAGAAATAAATGAAAAAGAAATGAAGGAAACAACAGCAAAGATCAATAAAACTAAAAGCTGGTTCTTTGAGAAGATAAAGAAAATTGATAAACCGTTATCAAGGCTCATCAAGAAAAAACGGGAAAGACTCAAATCAATAGAATTAGAAATGAAAACGGAGAAGTAACAACGGACACTGCAGAAACACAAAGGATCACGAGAGATTACTACAAGCAACTATATGCCAATAAAATGGACAACCTGGAAGATATGGACAAATTCTTAGAAAAGCACAACCTTCCGAGAATGAACCAGGAAGAAATAGAAGATATAAACAGACCAATCACAAGCACTGAAATTAAAACGGTGATTAAAAAATCTTCCAACAAACAAAAGCCCAGGACCAGATGGCTTCACAAGTGAATTCTATCAAACATTTAGAGAAGAGCTAACACCTATCCTTCTCAAACTCTTCCAAAATATAGCAGAGGGAGGAACACTCCCAAACTCTTTCTACGAGGCCACTATCTCCCTGATACCAAAACCAGGCAAAGATGTCACAAAGAAAGAAAACTACAGGCCAATATCACTGGTGAACATAGATGAAAAAATCCTCAACAAAATACTAGCAGACAGTCTAACAGCACATTGAAAGGATCATACACCATGATCAGATGGAGTTTTTCCCAGAAATGCAAGGATACTTCAATATAAGCAAATCAATCAATGATATACACCATATTAACAAATTGAAGGAGAAAAACCATATGATCACCTCAGTAGACGCAGAAAAAGCTTCTGACAAAATTCAACACGCATTTAAGATAAAAACCCTCTAGAAGGTAAGCATAGAGAGGACTTACCTCAACATAATAAAGGTCACATAGGACAAACCACAGCCAACATCATTCTCAATGGTGAAAAACTGAAAACATTTCCTCTAAGATCAGAAACATGACAAGGTTGTCCACTCTTACCACTATTATTCAACACAGCTTGGAAGTCTTAGCCACAGCAATCAGAGAAGAAAGAGAAATACAAGCAACCCAAATCGGAAAAGAAGAAGTAAAGCTGTCACTGTTTGCAGATGACATGATACTATACATAGAGAATCCTAAAGATGCTCCCAGAAAACTACTAGACCTAATCAATGAATTTGGTAAAGTAGCAGGATACAAAATGAATGCACAGAAAACTCTGGCATTCCTATACACTAATAATGAAAAGCCTGAAAGAGAAATTAAGGAAACACTTCCATTTACCATTGCAACAAAAAGAATAAAACACCTAAGAATAAACCTACCTATACAGACAAAAGACCTGTATGCAGAAAACTACAAGACACTGATGAAAGAAACTAAAGATGATACAAACAGATGGAGACATATACCATGTTCTTGGATTGGAAGAGTCAACAGTGTGAAAAAGACTACACTACCCAAAGCAATCTACAGATTCCATGCAATCCCTATCAAACTACCACTGGTGTTTTTCACAGAACTAGAACAAAAAATTTCACAATATATATATGGAAACACAAAAGACCCCGAATAGTCAAAGCAATCTTGAGAAAGAAAAGCAGAGCTGGAAGAAACAGGCACCCAGACTTCAGACTATACTACAAAGCTACAGTAATCAAGATAGTATGGTACTGGCACAAAAACAGAACTACAGATCAATGGAACAGGATAGAAAGCCCAGAGAGAAACCCACACACATATGGTCACTGTATATTTGATAAAAGAGGTGAAAATATACAATGGAGAAAAGATAACCTCTTCAATAAGTGGTGCTGGGAAAACTGGACCGCTACATGTGAAAGAATGAAATTAGAACACTCCCTAACACCATACACAAAAATAAACTCCAAGGGGATTAAAGACCTAAATGTAAGCCCAGACACTATAAAACTCTTAGATGAAAACATAGGCAGAACAGTCTATGAAATAAATCACAGCAAGATCCCTTTTGACCCACCTCCTAGAGAAATGGGAATAAAAACAAAATAAACAAATGGGACCTAATGTAACTTAAAAGCTTTTGCACAGCATAGGAAAACATAAACAAGATAAAAAGACAACCCTCAGTATGGGAGAAAATATTTGTAAATGAAGCAACTGACCAAGGATTAATCTCCAAAATTTACAAGCAGCTCATGCAGCTCAATATCAAAAAAACAAACAACCCAATCCAAAAATGGATAGAAGACCTAAATAGACATTTCTCCAAAGGGGATATACAGACTGCCAACAAACAAATGAAAGGATGCTCAACATCACTAATCATTAGAGAAGTGCAAATCAAAACTACCGTGAGGTATCGTCTCACTCCGGTCCGAATGGCCATCATCAAAAAACCTAAAAACAATAAATGCTGGAGAGGGTGTGGAGAAAAGGGAACCCTCTTGCACTGTTGGTGGGAATGTAAATTGATACAGCCACTATGGAGAACAGTATGGAGGTTCCTTAAAAAACTAAAAATAGAACTACCATACGACCCAGCAATCCTACTACTGGGCATATACCCTAAGAACACCGTGATTCAAAAAGAGACATGTACCACAATGTTCACTGCAGCTCTATTTACAATAGCCAGGATATGGAAGCAACCTAAGTGTCCACTGACAGATGAATGGATAAAGAAGATGTGGCACATATATACAATGGAATATTACTCAGCCATAAAAAGAAACAAAATTGAGTTATTTGTAGTGAGGTGGATGGACTCTGTCATACAGAGTGAAGTAAGTCACAAAGAGAAAAACAAATACCATATGATGACACATATATATGGAATTTAAAAAAAAAAAAAAAGAATGGTCATGAAGAACCTAGGGGCAGGACAGGAATAAAGACGGAGATGTAGAGAATGGACTTGAGGACACAGGGAGGGGGAAGGGTAAGCTGGGACGAAGTGAGAGAGCGGCATGGACTTATATACACTACCAAATGTAAAACAGATAGCTAGTGGGAAGCAGCCGCATAGCACAGGGAGATCAGCTCGTTACTCTGTGACCACACAGAGGGGCGGGATAGGGAGGGTGGGAAGGAGACGTAACACGGAGGGGATATGGGGATATATGTATACGTATAGCTGATTTACTTTGTTATAAAGCAGAAACTAACACACCATTGCAAAGCAATTGTACTCCAATAAAGATGTTAAAAACAAAATGTAAAGAAAAAAAAAGAACTGGAAGGATTTAAGGGTGGCTACAATGAAGAATTGGGCGGCAGAATGAATTATCTAAAGTTACCCCAATAAGCCCTGCTCCTTCACTCCTCTGCTCCCACCTCCTGGGTTCAGAGTAGAGGAGTTTCTTCGTGTTGTCTGATGAGCTTTACTGCATCACTTCCTATTCTACCTCCTCTCAGGCATCTTTCTGCAACCACAGCATCACCACCCTAGACAAGCTTGCATTTTACCTTACCCCACACCATCTATCCATGTATTCCGCACTGTGCCTGCAGTATTTCTCATGTTACATAGTCATCAACTATTTTCTGATACATTTACTGAGCTGTGTATGCTTTGAGGATGGGATTTTTGTCCTCTTATTATTTTTCCAACTCAGCACAGAGCAAAGCACACAGCAGATAGTTAAGTTTTTAGTGAAAAGGAGCGGAAAGAGTTAAAATGGCTTTTATTCTTGTAGCTCATCTGCAGATGTACTGGGTTGGGTAGGAACATAGGCAATCTTCTCCGGACATATATTTGGGAATGAAATTAATTCAAAGCCTCTCAATGAACACATGGGTGACTCATGGGATCTTTATCTCCCTGAGATAACATAGAAAGGAAACAGTGACAGAACCACAACCTGGCTTGTTTAAAAAGGCCCACAGAGAACATGCAGCATTCTGGGGAGAATAATTACTTAGACTGGAGTAGAGACAGAATAGAAAGACAGGCAAATATTTGATTCTTTGTGAGTGAGAGGATGGAGTTCTTTTTAATGTGCAAAGCATATTTTATGGAATCTTTGGAGACCTGGCCCATCCAAAAAGGAAGACAAAGGAGGATACCAGCGGAGGAGGTGCTTTTCTTTACAGTGTCTCCTTTTAGCAATAACTATTCAAATTAAAGAAGAACATAAATTGTAATCAGCAACCTTTGTTGGATCAGAAAGATGCCAATAAACGCTCTCTCCTCCTTCTACCTCTCAAAGAACCTTTGCAGCAGCAAGGAAGGCAAAGGCAAAGAAAAGGGGCAGCGATCTCAGAAGGTAAGAGAAAGAGAAAAAGAAAGCAAGAACAAAAGAGCCCCAGGAGGGCAAGGTGATGTTGCTGCCTGAGCTGGATCATACGCTGCATGATCTTGGGGGTCAGAAGAGACCTCAAGAGGTAATGGGGAAAAAGAATCCCTATAGTTGCTGGAGAGGGTGGGGAGAAAAGGGAACACTCATGCACTGCTGGTGGGAATGTGAATTGGTACAGCCACTATGGAGAAAGGTATGGAGGTTCCTTAAAAAACTACAAATAGAACTACCGTACGACCCAGCAATCCCACTACTGGGCATACATCCTGAGAAAACCATAATTTAAAAGGAGTCATGTACGAAAATGTTCATTGCAGCTCTATTTACAATAGCCCAGAGATGGAAACAACCTAAGTGTCCATCATCGGATGAATGGATAAAGAAGATGTGGCACATATATACAATGGAATATTACTCAGCCATAAAAAGAAACGAAATTGAGTTATTTGTAGTGAGGTGGATGGACCTAGAGTCTGTCACATAGTGAAGTAAGTCAGAAAGAGAAAAACAAATACCATATGCTAACACATATATATGGAATTTAAGAAAAAAATGTCATGAAGAACCTAGGGGTAAGACAGGAATAAAGACACAGACCTACTAGAGAATGGACTTGAGGATATGGGGAGGGGGAAGGGTAAGCTGGGACAAAGTGAGAGAGTGGCATGGACATATATACACTACCAAATGTAAAGTAGATAGCTAGTGGGAAGCAGCCGCATAGCACAGGGAGATCAGCTCAGTGCTTTGTGACCACCTAGAGGGGTGGGATAGGGAGGGTGGGAGGGAGGGAGACGCAAGAGGGAAGAGATATGGGAACATATGTATATGTATAACCGATTGACTTTGTTATAAAGCAGAAACTAACACACCATTGTAAAGCAATTATACTCCAATAAAGATGTAAAAAAAAAAAAAAAGAATCCCTATAGTTATCCTGCTACAGAAGTAATGGAGAAATTACAAAGGGAAAATACTCTTAGAAAAATGCAGCTCGCTTATATACACTTTTATTGTGTTATTATTTCACTTCTTATTAAGGGTAATGATCTCTCAGAAAGCTCTTGAAGCATAAGAAAACAAAGGATATATGCTAATAGGGATATTATTATGAAAATAACATGAGTTATCAACTAAAAGAACAGACCAGATATAGGGCCTCATTTGTATTTCATGGCTGCAAGTTTGAAACTATCCTGCATAAATTATGTAAAAAACCCAACCCACAAAGAGACACACGTCTAGCCACCCTACACAGCACCAACCATTCTCTTACAGTATCATGCTACTGAGAAAACTCATACCTTCCACAGTTGCTCGCTTGGGCTGAATGGTGATGGCTCCTTCTGCAATATCTTCATGCTGGTGCAGTGGGTTTATTTTGGATCCCCAGCTATCTGATCCCACCCAAAGGAAATGGCCTACTTGGTCAGCTCTTTTGGCTGCTGCAAGGATCTGCCTGTGGAGAGGAACATTAAAAATATATCTTAATGATAAAGAGCAGCAGAAGAAAAGCAAGTTAACATTTCTCAAAAAGTAAGTGATCAATAGTAAGAAAAAGGATTTACATCCTTAATATATAAAGAGTTTTTGTAAACCAATAAGACAAGTAATCAAAGTAGCTTGAGGTAAATAGGCAGAGTATTAAAAATCAAAAGATAAAGGGAGTAATATAAATAACCAGTAAGCTGGTTATTCACATACATTAAAAAGGCGGAAAATGTGAATTAGAACACAATATTTAATTTTGGCCAAAACGTTTGTTTGGTTTTATTCTGTGTTGTGAGTTTCGGCATGAGGCTGGAGACATGAGCACTACCATTCGCTGCTGGTAGTACGTATCTTTTCTGGAAATCAATATATCAGTCTAAATGAAGCATCTTGAATTATGTATAAAAATGAACAGAAATTCACATTAAGCTTGAAACATGTACAACTCATGTCTATAAATGAACATAGCATAGAAATAACAAGGGCAATAAGGGCAAATAAAAAAAGGGAAACTCATTCTTCATGAAATTAATACAATAATATTTTTGGAAGAACAGGGGATGGATAAGAGGTAACTACATTTGTGCAACAGAAACTGCTTTGGTGGGTAACAACAGCACTGGTGGTTGGTTTGCCTCTCAGGACTTGTAGATACCAGGTACCACAGATGTACATGGTTCAATACAATATGATTGGTTGAAAAACTGTATATGAAATTGCAAAAAGCAAAGGTCTCCTTCCCTCTCATCTGGGCAGCATATGGAATGGTAATTTTCTAATAAAATCCTAAGGAATAGGTTCTGATACTGTGAACACCCAAACAGTAGAAGGTGGCAGATGTGAGGTGGTGAGTTAAACATGACGGTGGTGGGAGTGAGGGAAGAAGATAAATTACCATTAAGAAATGAAATGGTAAGACCCTCTAGGAAATTTTCACCTCTGCTTACAGAATTCTAGGAACCAAAGGTGTGTTTTCCCAGGCAGAAAACAGCTTCTCTGGAAAAATCTGAACCACCCCAGGAAAAAGATTCTAGATACTGACACAGAGAAATTCTCTCATGGAATGGCCACTGGGATGACTGACCAGTCCACCCAGAGCCCTGTCAGTTGACAAATTCTGCCCATGTACATAGAATTCTCTGTGTCTTACTCAAATGGAAACTGCCGGAAATGACCAATCATTGTGGAAAATTCCCAAGGTAAAATAGAAACCAAATAAATTAACAAGGGAAAGGAAATTGGTGTGGAGTGAGGCAGAGAAAATATACCAAAAAAAACAAACAAAAATAAACAAAAAGAAGCAAGTGCAGTTAAGTGAGAATTATCATCTCTATTCTCAAGAATGAGATAGAAACAACAATAAGAAATAACCCTTAGTTATTAAAAATATGAAACTAAAATTAAGTTAGAAGAGATAAAGAAGAAAGATTTTCAGAAAGCAAAACAACAACAAAAAGGTATAACATACACAAGAAAAGATGAGTGTCTTAAAGAATAGACCCAGGAAGACTTACATCCAACTAATAGCATTTCCAGAACAAATGTAAAGAGAAATTAAAGTTTTAAATATCTTTTTAATGAAAAAAACCTGCAAGGAATTGAAAGTATGAATTTCCAAATTAAAAGAGACTCATCCAGCAATTTAATGGGGGGAAATAAAGCATGCCACAGAATTAAGAATTCTGGAAAAAGTGAGAATAAAGCTTTCAAGAGAAAATTGGGACCTCTGGAGAGTAATAAGAAGCAGAATATTACCAACCTCTCAAGAGAAGGGGGAAAAAAAAAAAAGGATGACAGATGATGAAGTAATGTCTTCCAAATTTTGAGCAAAAAACACTCATAATCTAGAATTCTAATATTTAACACACACAGAATCTCTATACAAATAGAACTGGCAGCTATAAAGGTAGACAGACAGATAGACGGAAAGACAGATAGACAGATATCCAAGGGATCTTAAAGATTTTCCTGTGCAAACTTAGAATCTCAAATGCCTTGCAAGTTTCAAGTTTTGTAACTCATTAGTCACCATAGATACTTGCTATAAATCATTTACGTGCCAGGTATGATGTGTTTAAAAATAAATATGAGACCACACCTTACATTTCCAACTAGTAATTAAGTGTGGAGGCAGGATAAGAACATTTTTAGGCGTGAAACACACAGAAAAAGTTTTCTTTAATTTTTCCTTTACTAGAAAATCATTGGAGGGTGCACTACGGCAAAAAAAAAAGAAAATAAATGATGAATAAAGATGAAAGAAAGAGAGAGAGAAAGAAAATGAAAATCTTAAAATAATAGAGACCAGTCTAGTTTAAAACAGAAAGATGGAGCTTTCAGGAGGGAAGTGTCCGAAAAAGTAAGGGAACTTGCAGATTATTTTATATATATGAACATATGGGAAAAGTGATAGACCTAGGACATTAATAATAAAATATTAAAGATAACTATGCAAGTAAAAAAACTGTCATATTAACTCCAGGAAAAACAAAAAGTTTTCCCCCCAAAATCAGGTCACAGAAAAAATACTTGATGCTGTAGTATATAATATTTATACGATCATAATAATGTCAACTCTGATTTTTACTCAATGAAAATCTGATAGAACAATGTTGGGAAGATAAAGGAGGTGTAAATGAGCCAAATTCTACCTCACATAAGAGGAACTGATAGATAATACTTTAAAGTAATAGTTCCAAAATTGCAGTATAAGCACATTATGCAGGTAAAAGCAGCAGAATTAGCTTAAAGAAATAAAATAATTGCTCAACGAGAACAAAACCAGAGAGTATGGTGGGATGGGACAGGAGACCAATGTTTTGCATCAAAAATGTTTTAGTCATATTTTGTTTTTTAAAAAATTATGTGCCTTTATTATTTTCGCAAAAATAAAACACGATGGTTTATACTCTATCCATAGAGATACCATTTCTATTGATACTAATCTATCCAAAGGATAAGATTACTGATGCTGTGAAAATCGTATGTTCATTACTGGAGATAACCTAAATGCAGAGCAATAAGGGACTGGTTAAAGAAATGATAGTGCGTCCAAAGGATGGCTTAGAGACCAATTAAAATTATACATTGTTTGATTTCCGCAAGGTACTGGTAAGAAAAAAAAAGTCAAATTAAAAAAAACTGAAAAAGATTATTCAGTTCTTACATAATGAAGGCTGGCCCCACATATATGAATATATGCGTACTTAAAAGTATAGAGTTGTATGACAGCACAGAAAAATAAGGATAATACACAATTTGTTGCTAATAACAATTCATTGAGAAAGTCCTGATGAGGTTTGAAGAGCATGAAAAGGATGGGGAGAAGCCAACTATAACAAGGTAAGAAAGACCAAACTGATATAAATACAAAAAGTGAATATTCACCTTAATATGCTTACATAAAAGTGTGGTTTAATTTATTAAGAGAAATAAGATTGAACCATTTAAACATATTATGGTATGAGATGTGAACTGCAAAAAGTAGAATATCAAATTCTATGCGATCCTGATTCTGTTGGGGAAAACTTATGTTTAGAATAAAATAATTGCAAATGTTAAACCAGAATTTTATTAGTGGTTATCTCTGAGTGTTGGGATAGCAAGTTTTATAGGGGATTACTATGCGATCCTGATTTGTGATTATTTGTGATTATTCTCTCTAACCTTTAATTCTTCTAGATAAGTAGGGGGCAGAGTAAACATAAGAATTCCTTTAACTAAAATGCAACGACAAAAATGTTTCCATTATTTTCCAATGGATTACAATAGCCCTGTATTACTTTTATAATCAGAAAAAAAAGTGTTTCAGGAAAACAATACACTCTTGTCTAACATTCAAATTATCAGTACCCATGACTGATTAAGCACTTAGCTTCAAAATCTACATATTAAATTCTTCTCACTGCTATTCTCTGACAAAGTATTTGAAATTAATGTTCTAAGAAATCTCAAAATTCCCCATCTACGGTGTAGATCTTCTGAAAAAAGAAATAACGTAACATTTTGGGTTAACAGGGGGCTTAAGTTCATGTTTTGGAAGAAACTTATATATGCACTTGACTTTTATTACTGTGCTCAAAAATTATTACTGCTGTCACTTCTATGAGTCACACTACACAATGGTATTCAACCACAAACTCCCATGCAAAAAATAATGAGCATAGCTATTGAGCAGATTTTATACCTTTTTACATCGCAAACTAAAACCTCACACTACCTGCAAGTCAAGGATATTACAACCAATTAATCACCAGAGCTATTAGTAAATAAGTCTTTTATGTGCCATGTGCATAAATATAAACAGGGGTTTAAATATAAACCTTATCAATGTATTACGTATCTTAGAATGTGCAAAATATGTGTGAAAAAAATTTATGAGATGATTAAGAAAAGTATGAGTTGACAAGATCTGGAGCAAAAAAAAAGAAAGAGTAATATTATAACAACAAAGTGCCTTAAATAACTAAATCACAAAGTGTTGAAGAAAATGCCTTAAGAGCGAGAGAATCAGCATTTTGTAAGGAGAGAAATGATACATCTAAGGGGTGATGAGAAACAGTTTCATGGAGAAGGGCACGTTTGAAATAAACCTTGAAGAACAGACACAAACTCAACAGGTAGAGAAGGAGAGGAGAAACACCATGAGTCAAAGCCCTGATGGAGGAGTGATTAGGACACACTGGAGGACCAGTCATGCATTGTAGGTGGAGAACTGAGTGAGTGAAGGCAGGGTCTACATGCAAAAATAGGACCACATTTTAAAGCATCGTGAAGTTCAGAGGGAGAGGCCTTTACTTAAATCATTAAACAGACTAGGCATCTGATTCGTTCTCACTGGATGACATTCACTGAGGATCTGCCATGTACTGAGCACTGTGATAAGGGCTAAGGATATGAAAGGGAGTCAAAAGGGGCATCATCTCTGTCTTAATGGTGCCTACAGACTAGTGGAGAATACAGACACTACTTAAACGATCAAAGGATGTAAAATTACATCAGTGACATAAACTATGAAACTGAGCTGTTATGACAAGCTTATCAAAGCTACATTGTTCAGAGAAATCTTCCCTCAAAAGCAACACTATCAGTGGCAATAAAATGATGACGTGGGGAAGCAAAGCACTCCAGGTAGCTGGCAGAGGATGTACAAAGACCCAGGAAGGAGGAGACACAAAGGGCCCCTTGCCTGCAGGACACAAACCACGAGGGAGCATGGGATGAAATAAAGCTAGAAAAGCAGAAGTCCAGATCATCATAGAAAGAGCTCAAAAGGATTTGCATTTTACTGATGGGAAAACTGAGGCCTCAAAGAGTTAGGGAAGTAGGGTGTGGGGAGTGCCCAAGGTGAGACAGTGGTCATTTAAGTAGCAAAAAAAAAAAAATCCATCCTCGGGTATCCTGACTTGTGGTTTAATACTCTTCTCATTTACTCGTCCTGCCACCCATGTCAGAGCTCAAAACTGTGATGGGGTTAAGGTTATGAAAGGAAGTCAAAAGGGGCATCACCTCCATTTTAATGATGTGTACAAACTAGTGGAGAATACAGACTCCAATTAAGTGATGGGTGGATTCAGAAGCAGATGGAGGATACACATGGAGGGGGACACACAGGACCAGCAGGCTGGCAGTGATGGAGATGCAATACTCCACGTGGGGGTAACAATAGCCTGGAACCTTCAACTTTACCCTTAATAAAATATATTCACCTTCAAATTAAGTGACATATTATTTTGAACTGTGAGACAAACTAAGATTAAAAAAATCCACACAGCTTTCCCATCAGCAGAGGTGTAAACTGGCAACATCTCTTTGGAAAACAATATTCACATTTAAGAAGGAACGCATCTTTGTCCTGGAAACTTATTTTCCAGGAATTTCTGTTTTAAATACTTACAAATATATAAAGTAATACACTTGTACATTATTATATATTTGCAGTATGTTAATATTATATATCACACATTGTAAAGTATGTGTATATTAACATTTCATATTTGCACACACAGATTTGTGGAAGAGAAAGTTTATCGCAACACAATTTGTAACTGCAAAAGTTTGTAATCAAACTTAAATGTCAATCAGGAAGGGAGCAGTTAGATAAATGACAGGAAATATATAAAATGCAATTCTGCATGGCTATTGAAAAGACTGAATAGATCTATAGGTACTGACATTCAGAGACTTCCATGAAAAAAGAGTGAGTGAAGGCGAGCAGGGTGGAGAAAAATAGTGTTCTACCATTTGTGTAAAAATATACACACTGTCCCTAGAAAAATATACAAGACACTAGTTATTAGCTATAGCATCTGGAAAGGAGAAGTTGTTAGCTACGGGACAGGATGAATGCAGCTTTTATTTTTAATCTAGATTTTTAAACATTTTTTGATATTTTAAATCAGGTGTAATTACTGTTTGTTCTAAAAATGATAAGGATTGTGGACCAACCGAGGTGGCAGTGGTCAGAAATGGAAACAGGGCCTATTTGTGTTCTAGAAACATTTCGAAGGTTAGCCCTCCATGGCTTGGCCAAGGAATGAGCTAAAAAGGAAAGTCAAAATTAACAATCAGAGGGTTGACACCAAGGAGGATCAAGGTAAAGAAAAAGACAACAAGTGGACTGGAGAATGTAGAGATATGACAAGCTTGGTTTTGAACACATGAAGTCCAAAGCAGGAGTAATACGGCCAGAAAGATAAGGCACTTTTACATTAAGAAGAACCACTCTTTAGATAAAAGTCTGTTACACGTGGATATATTATTTAATAAAAGAACCTTCAGAAAGTCCAGGGTTTTTCTCTTTTTACAAGTAATTGAATACAATTTTTTAGCTAACGGGGGGGAAATATATGACAGAAACATGCCGGTGCTTCCACAGTTCGCTCTAATTACTTCTGTGGGGTAGAAAGCGCGAACAGACTTTGCCACCATGTAATTATCGATTTGATTCTGTGCTATCTTTTCCCCTTTGTCTGCCAGGATCCTGATCTTTCTGTCTCCTAAATTGCAACATGCATATTAACAAATTTCACCAGTCAGCCTTACTTGATATCCTCATCGTTGGCAAAAATCACGACAGCCCTGGAGTTGGGTGTGTCCAGGAGCTGTTTGATAATTCTATCGAAGTCAATGGTCCTGTCTTTGCGTTCTTGGGGAATTCTCACGGACTGGGCAATGCAGAGCCCACCTGTGTAAGAAAAGAAAGCAGAGGGTCAATAAAGTTCTCGCAGAGATACCAAACAAACCAGGGGAAGCAGACGGGGAGGAGGAACTTGCAAATTCTGAGGGCATAGCACTTCCTTGGTGATTTGCTGAATGAGGAAGGCTTAGGACATTATGCTGAGTTCATACTTGGTGCACCTTCCATGGTAAGGCACAGCCTCATTCTCTTAGTAGTGCACTTGTATGCAAAGGAGCACCAGTGATACTGATTCTGGAGAGGTAAGTTTAGGTAGACAAACTGGATGGGAGGGCTTTAAAATGAATGTAAGACACTACAAGAAAACCACAGTCAACTACAATATAAAAGTACTTGAACAGGTAAAACTCATGTCAATTTCTATTGCTTTTCTGGTGTCTGCATTCTCATAATTTTTTCCCCTTTATACCCGTTCCAACTTTTCAAGCTCACAGCCAATGGAGTAAATCTAAAAATAAAACAACAAGACCAACTATTATAAATCAGAGTAATACATTTTTATTGACCACATACTATGTGCCCAACCTACAAACGTGTGTTCTATGTATGATATCTGATCTTAAAAATCCTTATAAGGTAGTTAGCATTGCCCATTTCATGTTAATAGAAAAGGGGATTAAACAGAAAAATGAATGTGTTTACTCCAGACTTCTCAGGACCATTATGGTATTAACTTGCTTATGAATATCAAGACAGGGGAATATGCAGCAGTTTAGTAAGCAACTGATACCCTCTCCACTACTCAACACCTGCTTAGTAGCAGCTCCTGGATCTAGTGGTTTTTGTTTGTTTGTTTGTTTTATGAAACACAACTGAAGAAAGGCTGGCATAGACAAAAGAGGTAGAGAGGATTATTTGTAGGAAAGGCCCCAAAGGTCATCCAATGCACAGAAGACCTAGGGGCAGAGACAAGAGGAAAACCTTGTTCTTTTTGTAATGTGGAGATACCCATAATTAACAAGCTTATACCCAGAGCATAGACAACTGGGTGGAAGCTACTAGGCTTCCGTAAGCATAGAAAAGTATAAACTCTAATCCAAAAGTGAACCTCCATTACATCTTTTTTTGTTTGTTTGTTTGGTTGGTTGGTTTTTGGGGTACGCGGGCCTCTCACTGTTGTGGCCTCTCCCGTTGCGGAGCACAGGCTCCGGACGCGCAGGATCAGCGGCCGTGGCTCACGGGGCCAGCCGCTCCGTGGCATGTGGGATCTTCCCCGACCGGGGCACGAGCCCGCGTCGGCTGCATCGGCAGGCGGACTCTCCACCACTGCGCCACCAGGGAAGCCCCCTCCATTACATCTTAATCCCAATCAGTGTCAGCTTGGGATTCAAGGTTAAGTGGCTCTCAACCTTCAATGTGCTTGAAATCACCGGTGGTCCTTCTATAAAGTATAGAAGTCCAGCGACACTATCAACCAACTTGACCTAATTGACATTTACAGAGCGATCCCCAGGACAACAGAAGAGTAGACACTCTTTTCAAGTGGAAAATGGAACATTCATTAAGCAAGACCATCTTCTGGGTCATAAAAGAGAAAAAAACCCTTAAATTCAAAAGAACATTATGCTCTCAGACAATAACAGAATCAAACTGGAAATCAATAACAGAAAGAAAACAGGAAAATCTCCGAACACTTGCAAATTAAACAACACACATCTAAATTAACCTGGAAAGTAAACAACACACATCTACCCACGTGTCAAAGAGGAGGTGTCAAGGGAAATTTAAAAGTATTTCTAACTAAGTGAAAATGAAACTGCAACATCTCAAAATGTATAGATTACAGCTAAACTGATGTTTATACGGAAATAGATATCATTCAATGCTTATGTTCGGAAAGAAGAAACATCCAAAATCAGCAACCTAAACTACTTTAAGAAATAAGAGAGGGGCTTCCCTGGTGGCGCAGTGGTTGAGAGTATGCCTGCCGATACAGGGGACGCGGGTTCGTGCCCTGGTCCGGGAAGATCCCACATGCCGCGGAGCGGCTGGGCGTGCGGGCCATGGCCGCTGAGCCTGCGAGTCCGGAGCCTGTGCTCCGCGGCGGGAGAGGCCACAGCAGTGAGAGGCCCGCGTACCACAAGAAAAAAAAAAAAAAAGAAATAAGAGAAAGAAAAGCTGAACAACTCCTCCCCCCAAAAAGCAGAAAAAGCCACAATGATAAATAAATAAAAACTAAATACCTATTAAAATAGCTTTTAAAAAATACTACCAATACCAAATACTAGAGAAGATGCAGAGCAATAGGATGCTCATTCATTGCTGGTGGAAATGCACAATGGTACAACCAGTTTGGAAAAGAGTTTGGCATTTCCAAAATGTTACATATAGAGTTAACATATCAAGCAGTAGTTCCAATCCTAGCTGTTTATCCAAGTGAACTGAAAAGCTATGTTCACACAAGTGTGCTCGTAAATGTTTATAGAAACTTCATTCATAATCACTAAAACTGGAAACAACTAAGACATCTGTCAACAGGTGAATGGATAAACTAACCGTGGTCTACCCAGGCAATAGGATACTACTCAGCAACAAAAGGGAACTACTGATTCTTGGAAGAATGTGAATGAATCTTAAATGCATTTTGCTAAGTGAAAAAGTTAAACCAAAAATACTACATATTATATAATTCACTCATATGACATTCTAGGAAAAAGCAAAACCATAGGGGTGGAAAGTAGATCAGTGGATGCCAGTGGTTATAGGAGAGAGAGGAGGGGTTGACTGCAAAGGGACTGCACAAGGGCACTTGGGGCAGTGGAAATGTTCTGTATGGTACTGTGATGCAGATACATGACTCCAGGCACTTGCCAAACCCTAAGAACAACGCATCCCAACAAATGGACTCTACTGTATGCAAAATCAACCAAGAAGTTAGGGTGTCCTAAAATGGAATGCAGACTGTGACAGACGAACTGCATTATAAATGTATCAGAGAATTTCACTGAACGGGATGAATAGGAAAGGAGTTGTCCTAAGTAACTTTTAAAGATAGTGTATGACCGGAAACTCTAAGGATAAAGACAAGAAGAACAGCACATAAAATGGTACTCTCATTTGCAAATTTTCCACAGGGATACAAGTTAGCAATGCTTGAACTGCTACCCATTACTGGAGTCAAACAAAACAAGAAAGAAACTGTCTGTAATGGGAACCAGGTTTCTCAGAGTTAGGTAAAGAATTTAAAGGCAAACAAGAGAATGTGGCTAGAATGGAACATGCGGCGTGAGGCGGAGTCAGACATAGTGTAAACTCACGGCTTAGAGTGAGACGCTTGCATGCGTGGGTTATCTTATACATACATACGTGCATATGTGGGCTAGTATACATACATACATAGGTGCCCTCCCACTATCCATTGAGAGAGTCTAGAAGTAGTGACACTCCATAGCAACATCTAGTGACCAGACTGGCTTTGAAATACCATCTTTCAACCAAAAGAACCAGGTCTCTTTGGAGAAACGGGTGATTGTGAAGTTGGGGCAAAGCACATGCAAGACAAGTCTGGATCAACTTGTCATGTCAGGAAGCAAGAAGTCCACAAAAGAAAAAAAAAAAAAATGGAAGGGGGGATGTCCGAAGGACGTAGGAGCCAACCTAAAAGAGCTCCCAATGAACAAAGCTAGAATAATGTTAGCAACAAAATAAATAATGGTGGTACTGAATGACTATCCAAAGAATACACACAATGCATACTCAGGAATCCATACTATTAACAAATAAGTGACCAAAATAATCAACGAATAGGAAAGATGGAATGAATCCTACTCACAGAACAATCCCAACTAATAAATTTTGAAGGAATGAGTGACATGGAATATTACCATTAGAACATTAGAGGAAAAACTGCTGCAGGCAAGGGCCACTGATGAATGCTAAAATTCATGTGGGAAATGATAAGGAGACACTGAACATTTATATAGCTTAAAAGAATCTCACCCCAAATATTTACTAATTATTCTGGTGGTTTAAACATATGCCTACAACTTCTTTGATATTCTTCCTTTGAAGAGGTGGAGATTAATTGTTTTGCCCTTAAGTGTTGTCTGGGCTTAGTGCCTAGCTTAAGAATATGGAAAAGGAAAAAGAATAACTGAACAGTGGATAAACTCAGCAGACTCTAACTGGACCACTTAGTTAACATCACTAGTGCTAAGTCACGTTGATTTAATGTGCCCCCTGATATGATGTGATGATAAGGGTGACCCCATTTGTATTTTAGTCTTCCCCAAACCCATAACCTTAATCTTCATCTGCTCATGAGAAAATGTCAGAAAAAAATTCAAATTGAGGGACATTCTACAAAATGCCTGACTTGTACTTTTGAAAATCGTCAAGAACATGAAATAAAAGACTGAGAAACTGAAAACTGGATTGGATCCTTGGACAGCAAAAATACGTTTGTGTAAAAACTGGTGAAATCTGAATAAAGTCTGTAGTTAAGAGTATTTTTACATTGTTAATTTCTCAATTTTGATAAATGTACACTAGTTATTTAAAGTATTAACATTTGGGGGAAATCGAAGATGGTTATATAGGAATTCTATCTTTGTAACTTCTGTGAATCTAAAATTCTTTCAAAATAAAATTTAAATACACACACACACACACATCTACCTATCTATCTAATCTACCTATACCTACCTACCTTTCTGGGTCTTATCTGTAACGAATTCTTATTTAGTAAGTAGTGGAGCAGGCCCAGGAATCTGAATTTTTAACAAGAGCTTTAACTCAGTGGGTCTCATGCATTCATTCACCTGGAGGAGTTGTTTCAAAACACGTATTTCTGGTCCGCACCTCCAGAAATTCTCATTCAGTAGGTGTGGGTGAGGCCTCTGAATCTGCATTTCTAGCAAATTTCCAGGTGATGCTGATGTTGTAGGTCAGGGGACCATATTTTGAGAGCACTGGTCTAGGTGATACTGCTGCAGGAGATCAGATTTCGAGAAATATTCACTTGGGTATCTCCAAATTGGTTGTAGCCAGTTTAGGTAAAAGCAGAACTTAGGCATGGATATTCTAGCCAAACATTTTTAGGGCACTCTTAGGATGGTGAGATAGGGAGAAAGAAGGAAGGGATGCATCATTATGCTTTGTTATAAGGTTTCCAGTGATGCAGAGAGAGAGCAACAGGAGAAATATCCCTTGGTAATGGCACCTACAGTCTCAAGCCCGTAATCGCTCCAAGGCTGGAAAACATCAGAGAGGATAAAGGGATGAAACCATCTGCAAAGTGTTCTAGGGCTGCTGTGGGGAAGAAACGGCCACTTTACCACCTTCTCGGCAGGAGAAGGGGAATAATTCTGGATGGAAACCCAGCTTCTCATCAGGATTCAATTACAACTGAGTGGTTAAGCAAATGAGAGCAAACTCCATTTGGCGACACAATTAGTGGAGGGGCGGCCTGCACTTGTGGGTTTTGGGCTCAGCCAGCGCGTGCTAGGGGAACCGATGTGTGGAGTTTTGTGACTGCAGAATCGAGATGCTCACCATGTCTCAGAGAGGACTGCCCGCAGGTGAGCAAAATCAAACAACTCAACAGAAGAAAGAAACTAGCTATCAACATGGTAATGGAATGGTCATGTTCATAAAGCTAAAATGTAAATAGGAAAGAAGACTGAAAAACAAAGGATGAGAGAGAAACACCCTGTTTGGATCTTTTCCTCCTGGAAGGTTAGAGAGGTACCTGCTGGAAAGACAGTCATTTCATTTGCCTCAGAGCCAAAGGAGAATGTGGCAGGTAGATAAGTGTACGTATATTGCACACAGATGACTTCGACCAGGCATTCAATTCAGACCAAGCATGTCATGCCAGAAATGGGCCATGGTGAGACAATAATCCAGGTCTTGTGTGTCTGCCAGCAAGGAATGAAGTGGTCCACACACCTGCACACACACACACCTGGCGTTCAGATGTCAGTTAGCTTATTTCTCAGTAATGGTGATAACTCAGCACACTACACTCAGCTCTTCTAACATGTAACCAATTTTTTCATCTCAAGCTACTGCCCTACTGAACGCAAACTTTCTATGGTTTGTGTTCTAGCTTAGTCCCTCAGAGTGGATTCAGCTCGCTCGCACACTGTTACATATCTGATGTTATTTAGTCACCTCAGCACCTGAGCAACCGACGTTTGAGAAAATATTGGTTCAACACCACGAGCTTAAGAACCTAACTTTTGAGGTGCATTTCTTTTGTGTGTGAAGACTAATTGGAATTCGCCAGTGGCAGCTGGCTGTTGCAACTGACAATGAGGCCTTGCATTTCTGTGGGGCACAAAGACGTAGGAAAACTTGGACGGTATCATCGTACATGTTGCAAATGGACGCACGTCACAGGACAACTCTGTTCATAACACGTCAGCTTTGACTGAAAAAGCCCACTGTCAGCAGCCTGAGGACATACAAGCCACTGAGGTAATGGAACGAATTTCAGCATGCCAGAAATCAATCTGCTTTTCAATTTGGGGCTGAAAACTGGTCACTTTTCTGTCCGTCTGTGGTAGCGAGCAAAATCTATAACTGCAAGGGAACTTCAGGAATCAGGCCACAGAGTGTTTCCATTAAAAATACTTTTCTCTCCCAAATGATTATGGATTCTTTTCCATCTAATAAGCAGAAGCAATAAGAAAGCGTGTAAAGTTTGCAACTCAGTTCTGTCAGAGCTTACACATGATACACTCTCTCTGATGATCTGGTCTATTATTTAGATATGCCAGTTCACGTCAGCAAATATTTATTGAGACTCTTTTATGTGAAAGGCTCTCTAGGAATTTTTTTTTTTTTCTGAAGGAATATATGAGGGCAGTGTCAAGGGTCTTAGAAATGACTGTGTTCCACTGTCCATTACAAACGGGGCAACTGAGGTCTGGAGAGTTTGATAGTGATGATATTAATCACAGAAGAAAGACTGACACTAAGTTCTGTGTATGTGTCAGATTCCATCCTAAATGCTTTATATCATATTCATTAGTTATATAACCCCATGAGGCAGCTTTGCTAACATTCCCACTTGGACAGGTGGAAACAGAGGCATTCTGAAGTAACTCACCCCAAATCACAAATTTAATGACAGCGGAGTAGAAGGATTTTTGTCTTTCAAAATATAGCTCACAAATTACAGGGAGAGGATGACAGACGTCACAGAAGCAGATAAAGACATACATAACACATCTTGTTAGAGGAATCACCAAAAGCATGAGGGAAGTTGTTTAGTCTCAGATGGGATGTTTCACATCTGTGTAGGGGGTCAGTGGAAGGATACTTAATGGAGGGAAGACAGAAGTCAAACGGGAAAAGTTGTTACGGATACGATTGCGCAGCCCTCCCTTCCTTCTTGGCTAACAGATTCCTGGTTTTGCTCAGGGTGGAGAGATGTCTGGTCCCAAGCAACAGCCTATCACAGATCAAGGGGGCAGTTCTACTCCCGAATCTCCCAGCCTCTTTTTAAGGTAGAAACGACCATGATATCCGTGAAACCGGTAGGGGTTGCTGGAGACAGTTCTGGAAAAACTTGCTCGTTTTGGAAAGGAGAGAGGGAAAGAAAGAGGCTGGCATCCCTCTTTCTCCAGCCTTTAGATGTTATGTCTAGAGCTCTTACTGTCCTCTTGACACCATCCAGCCACAAGGAAAATGATGAAGAAAAACACTCTGAAAATAGGAAACCAGAAAGAAAGAACTAGAGTCCCTGACGTTATGCATCCTTGAGCAGAATCAATAGTGCCAGCAGCCACTTACCTCTGAACTTCCTGATATGTGAGAAGACAAACCATGCTTTTATTTGACTACTAGCATTCAGTTTTCTGTTGTTTGCAATTGAACACAACCCTAACTTATCCTTGCCTTTAAAGAATTTCCAGCCCATTATAAAAGGGAGAGAAAATTCCTGACAGTGTAAACTTTTGAAGAAACGTACAATGCAGAAAAAAGGCCAGGAATCACAACCGCAGTGTTGGGAGATGCTGGGGAAAAGCGACCGATTGGCACCTGCAGGTATCTGTGGGCAAGATAGCTGGTGGGGGGCGGGGAGAGGGAGACAAAGTGGAAGAGAATAACAGTCACATGGACGTGGGAAACGGTACCCAGGGTCAGAGGAGAGGTGGGCAAAGATTCTGGTGATTGAGGCACATTTCTTGGAAGCCTGAGAATTACAGGCTCAGGGTTTTTGCTTTTTCTTAGTCACTAACTGGCTGCATAATCTTTCACATACGCATATTCCTTTCTAGATTGAGAGGGAAGAGGATAGAGAGCAGGAAAGCCGGAAGCAAGGGCAGATGAACACTCAAAGGAAATGCTCAGGAGCCAGACTGGGAAGAGCATTTAGGGGAGCTTGCAGAGATGAGCTTGCCTATAGCAACGTGTAATAAAAAGCAGCGGTTAGACCAATGGGGCTGCGGTTGGACTGCACGAGACTTTATGAGACAAAAACCATAAGAAACTATATGCTTGGGTGAAAAACGTTCTCCTCTGTCCCTGCCAGGAAGCACTACGTCTCTCACTGAGAGCAGAACTCATGTGCTGTCTGGACAGGTTACTGAAAGGTTAATCCATCATATCTTTCAGCCAAGAAATGTCAGACTTCACATCTCACTTAAATATGTTCAGCAGTTTCAGGGGCATCACCGTGCCTGAGAAGAATTTGCATCTTACTTTGGGAGACATTGAGATTTAAAGCAATCTTGAAGAGAGCCATGCGTATTCTAGCTGGCTTGATCTGAGAACCTAAGAAATGAAAGCACACTTAGCACCACCCTCTGATTTTAAAGATGCTGACGATGGTCTGGAAAGGGAAGGTGATGGCCAACTCAGCATCAGAGCCGATGCTCTGAAATGAACATGTTTTTTCTTCTTAAATTTCTGATTCCATCCTCTCTCAGCTGGTGATGTTACACTCTGAGTTACCCTCTTTGCCATTTTACATCCATGCATTCATGCATTCATTCATTAAACAGAAAATGCACTTAGCATCTGGCATGTCTCAAGCATTCTTTTAGTTGCTAGGGATAAAGAAATGAACATAAAAGAAAAATAGCCTATTCATTCTCAAGGGGATACACACTAATAAGACAGCTTTTCCTCTTAATTCTCTTTTAAAACTGTGATGGCCTCTGGAGATGCTCCGAGTTTTGCTTGCAACCAAAATCCCAGTACGAAACATCAAGTTATTCTCAGCAGCTGGTAACTTGGCAGGTCGTGAGCGGGTTAATCAAGAATATGCCCTGATTCAAGAAGCCTTTGGAAGGCAAGCTGTTCCTTTCGCTGAAAAAGAACTAAGAAATTGGCTGATTTTTTACAGTCACTGGTTTTCCCTGTGGCTTGAGCAGCCTCAGCCTTCAGAAGCAACTGTCACATGTCTCCAAGCAGCGACTCTGTAAGGATGGACCACTATGCATCCCTGGACAGTAAAAAGGAGGTCAACTCATGAATCTCAAACATGACGGCTTTTTCCAAACCACTATTTGCATTTAGTCAAGTTCCCACTTGGCTGTGTGGGGGTGAAATGGAGCAAGCTGATTTTATGATTCATTTTATTTTTTTGGTTTTTTTGTGTGATCTCTTTTTAAAAATTTTTTATTGGAGTATAGTTGACTTACAATGTTGTGTTAGTTTCTGCTATAATCAGTTATACATGTACATATCACCACTCATTTTTACATTCTTGAAAATTAGGGGATAATTGGATATCATGTCTGTGTGGGAATCCTTCCAGAGAATTCAAATTCAGTGAGAGTTTAGGGCAGGCATATATATAAATATATATACAAATATATGTGTGTGTGTGTATATATATATATATATATAGGGGGAGGAACTATTTTAATATTTCATTACATTTCTAAGGCAGTGGTTCTAAAGATATGCTCTTACCTTTGTGAATTCCCTAGTAATCTGTGTATGCATTTCTTGCACTACTATACTATACTAATTTAAAAAATAATCTCCACACTACTAGTTTTCCTGAATAAATTAATAAGTGATTTATGCCATTCTTCATTGGTTCTTTCACTAAAGTAATGCCTTTCCCCCATAAGGACTCCCTTTATTGGTTCCAAAGACTTTTTAATTCCTCCATTCTTTTTCTTATTGAAGTATAGTTGATTTACAATGTTGGGTTAAGTTTCAAGTGTACAGCAAAGTGACATATATATATACATATACGTATATATATATACGTATATGTATATATATATATATTTTTTTTTCTTTTCAGCTTATTTTCCCTTACAGGTTATTACAAAATATTGAGTATAGTTCCCTGTGCTATACAGTAGGTACTTGTTGGGTACCTACTTTATAAATACTAGTGTGTATATGTTAATCCCAAACTCCTAATTTATCCCTCCCCCTTCTCCTTTGGCAACCTTATTTGAACACCACCAAGTACTAAAGGAGGTGGGGAAAGGTGAGGTACTCATTCATTTTATAGATGAGAGGACAGAAGTTTGGAAGTTAAACTGATTTCTCCAACACCAACACATGTCAGGACACAAATTGAAAACAACTGACCCTCAGTCCAGAGCTGTTTCCTCATCAGCTCTGAGGATTCTGATGAGGTTCCCCCCACATCCCACTCTTACTCTTTCCTCCATCACATTTCTCTCAATGAATCAATAAACGAGCATAAATAGAATGCTTAAAACTCCTATGACCTTCTAGGCCATCAAACTTTTCTAAACAGTGAACACTTCTGTTAACTCTTTTATAATAGTATCTTTTAATGAATCAGTGCCAGAGATCTTTAACTCAACCCCTTAAAAAAACAAACATCTCTCTCTTTGTATATCCTTAGAGGATAAAAATAATTGAGTCTTCATCCTGTCAATGGAAAAGGGATAATTGTACTCAGATCTCAAGGCTCACTCAGCACAGTGGATGGAATGTTTAAACACATAGAATTCAACTTTATAAAAAATATAAAGAAAGCATCCCTTTCGTATGATTAACACTATCAATTTGAATCACAGTTTACAATACTGGATATCAAAATCAGACTTCTCTCATATGACCAGCTGTCAATGAAACCGTGACCTCTGCACGCCAGAAGAGAAATTACACTGAATTTTTAGAATTGTGCTATTTTCAGCACCTTTTTCTGCAGCTCGTTCCCCACCTCCCCTCAGTGTCTCTGCTAAGATAGATCAGTACTGCAGCAAAATATTGTTCTCTTGCGACTTGAAAGAGTACACATATCAATAAAAGCCATTTTTAAAGAATGTGAGCATTTATCATTGTTAAAGGAACCTTGCTATTTATCAGCGTGTACACCTCAAAGAAGTGGAAACAAATGAATTCTGCATTTAATGGCTTTAGAAATATCTCACCCTCACCATTTTTCACAGGCTCAGAGGAATTTCTTCCCCTCCCTCACTGAAGAGTGTAGTATTTAAGGCTTTATGTCACATGACACTTCTCTTATTTTGACTGAAGTATAATTGATTTACAGTGTTGTGTTAATTTCCATTGTATGGCAAAGGGATTCAGATTCTTTTCCCTTATAGGTTATTACAAAATATTGAGTATAGTTCCCTGTGCTATACAGTAGGTCCTTGTTGGTTATCTATTTTATGGGGATTAACATATAACACTTCTTTAGCACAAGAGATAAAGCAAGATGCTGGATCACAACACAGTCTTCACCTATGTGACCAAATCGGGTGGCTTTGTATAAATGCTTCCCACGTCCCAGGAGATGACTGAACGGTTAACAGTAAAGGAGTGAAGAGTTCATTGAGTTTTCCAAGGGTCTTGGACAGAATAAGACATGTTAAGTAGACTCCTCCATGTTCCAATTTACTGGTCTGCCCTTGGAGAAATCTCGCTCACACTTCTGTTTCCTTTAGAGCATTCCCACAAGAACTCAAGCCACACACCAGGCCAGCGAGTTTGGGAAATCAATACTTCCTGAATTCTTAGGTCACTTAAGACTTCGAAGAATTTACTGCTGTACATCTCTCCAGACACGTCAGTGTATCACTTGCAAATGAGATGTGGGCTTACTGACAAGACTGTTCTGAAATGATCTCATTCACCTCCTTCCATATTATCAACCATGCTGGTTTAGACGGGGTGCAAGCCTTCTATCCAGGAATCGGGAAACAGATCCTTCAACCATCTGCCAAGTTTTACTCAAAGCTGCACCGGATAAAGCTGAAGTCCTGTTCTAAGAAGGGGCTGTTGTTCGTATTAAACCAGGATGACATTTTTTCTTCAGTGTATTTGCAAATATACGTGCCTTTTGTGACATATTCATTTTTATTGTGATTTGATAATAGAAATGAAAGATTTTTCATCCTTAAACCCAGAGTATATTCAAAAGAGGAATAGGACTTCCCTGGTGGCTCAGTGGTTAGGAATCCGCCTGCCAATGCAGGGGACACGGGTTCAAGCCCTGTTCCGGGAGGATCCCACATGCCGCAGAGTAACTAAGCCTGTGCACCCCAACTACTGAGCCTGCACTCTAGAGCCCACGAGCCACAAGTACTGAGCCCGCGTGCCACAACTACTGAGCCCACGTGCCACAATTACTGAAGCCCGCGTGCCACAACTACTGAAGCCTGCACGTCTAGAGCCCGTGCTCCGCAACAAAGCGAAGCCACCTCAATGAGAAGCCTGTGCAGCGCAACGAAGAGTGGCCCCCGCTCGCCGCAACTAGAGAAAGCCCACGCGCAGCAACGAAGACCCAACGCAGCCAGAAATAATAAACAAATTTATATAAAAAAAGGAATAAATAAAATCACACCTTTAATGACCTCAATATAAGCGAGAAGAAAGGAAGAGACATGAATGCAGATATCCTCAAATTCTAGACAGAGACATGAATGAGTAAATAAACCATGGGCAGGTTTTAATGCTTTATGTTTTGGTTAACAAAAGGGAGAAAAAAAGAGTAAGAGAGGATAGGGCATCATAGTCACCTGTCATTGCATATGCAAAGGGTTATTAAAACTGAATAAATGAAATAAAAATTAATGAGAAGTCTATGTTTCGTGCATAAAAATAAAACCCATGCTTTCGAAGCAATTGAGCCTGCAATTGGATTGCTTCTGGTAAACAGAGTTGCAGGTCAGTGTCACAGCAACACCCACAAGGGAAGATAATGAATTTTTCTACCCAGAGTATAACAGTCAGCAATCACACAAACCTCACGTTTATCGATTGTCCCAACAATGCCAAATTACATCTTAAATGTGATTATACAAGGTAAGTCTAATCGACCAGGTGTTAAATGTTTAATGCAAAATATTAAGAAAATGCACGTAATCTTGTAAAAATAAATATGGGTTTTAATTTAGGTTGAACCAAGCAACCACCTCTGTGATGATGTGAGCTCCGAGCATTAAGCTAGCTCTGGCAAATTTCCCTCCCTAGAGGGGAAGGTACACGGTTTGTGTCATTCAAATACCTTAATTAGAGACTAGGATCAGATCTGGATTGCTACCTTTTGACAGTGTTGTGAATTAAAAGAATCTAATGAATGCACACAATCATCCACATCTAAAGAGAGTTTCTACTGGGTTGGCCAAAAATTCGTTTGGGTTTTCTGTACCATGTCATGGAAATCCCGAACGAACTTTTTGGCCAAAGCCATATATTCACATATGGCGTGAATTCAACCCACGTTACCTGCTAATGACATTGCACAGACTTAAGCTCCAAATGCTGTATACACACTAAAATCACTGATGGGCTTCAGGAAGTACTCTAAGATAAATGGGAAGAAGAAAATTCCATAAGGAAAAATGGTAAATAGAAGGTGGCAAGGCATTAAAAAAAAAAAAAAAAATCAAGAATCCTGTATTCCTCTCAGACCAAAGTGTGAGCTGTCTTATCAAAAGGGGTTGGGGGCTTCCCTGGTGGCGCAGTGGTTGATAGTCCGCCTGCCGATGCGGGGGACACGGGTTCGTGCCCCGGTCTGGGAAGATCCCACATGCCGCGGAGCGGCTGGGCCCGTGAGCCATGGCCGCTGAGCCTGCGCATCCGGAGCCTGTGCTCCGCAACGGGAGAGGCCACAGCAGTGAGAGGCCCCCATACCGCAAAAAAAAAAAAAAAAAAAAAAAGGGGGGGGGGCTGGAATTGACATATGCACAATACTCTGTTTAAAACAGATAACCAACAATGACCTACTGTATACCACAGGGAACTCTGCTCAATATTCTGTAATAACCTAAATGGGAAAAGAATTTGAGAAAGGATATACGTATATGTATAACTGAATCACCTTGCTGCATACCTGAAACTAACAGCACTGTAAATCAACTATAGTCCAATATAAAATAAAAATTAAAAAGGGGGAGGTTGGGGCTTCCCTGGTGGCGCAGTGGTTGAGAGTCCGCCTGCCGATGCAGGGGACACGAGTTCGTGCCCCGGTCCGGGAAGACCCCACATGCCATGGAGCGGCTGGGCCCGTGAGCCATGGCCGCTGAGCCTGCGCGTCCAGAGCCTGTGCCCCGCAACGGGAGAGGCCACAACAGTGAGAGCCCCGGGTACTGCCAAAAAAAAAAAAAAAAAAAAAAAAAAAAGTAGGGGGGGAGGTTGACATCACACTGAAATTTTAAAAAGCAATGGACTATGTGGAAGTTAGAGGCGTCTAAAATTTCAGCAGTCGTAGAACATACACTCAGTTCTGCCTGGTCCTCTGGGACACAGGGATTTACCTGGATGTTGTAAGTATATGCTCACTGCCCCTTACAACATTTTACCTAGAGTGTACTACCTGCATGTTTTTGGACTATCTCCCCGTATAATTTATGGTTGTGTGCTTTTGGAAGGGAAAGCGCACTAATAAGCATGGGAGGTTTACTATGCACTAGACCCAACTGAATGAAGGTGCTCATGGATGACCTTCGTTCAATAAAATAACACAAAAACACTACAGGTTGAATCAGAGGCATACTGAAATGGGGTGGTGCAAATGATCAGGCAACAAAAGATGCACCACCTGTAGGGAATTTTAAAAAATTACAAGTCATCTGCTTTTTATTACAACCATAGGCTAGCCATTCCAAACAATGGCAGGAAAAAAACGCTCCACTCCGAAAAATTCTGGTTGATCGGAGTCAGGATCTATAAAGGGTCAGAAAGTAAATATTTCAGACTTTGTAGGTCACGTGATCTCTGTGACAGCTACTCAACTCTGTCGCAGCATGACAGCAGCCAACTTCCTTAGAAGATGTGTAAAAAATGGTCATTTGAAAAATTATTTATAACAATAGGCAGCTGAAAAAATTTAACCCATAAGTCAAAGTTTACTGACCCCTGGTCTAGGTTCTAAACAATTGCAGTGACTATTGTTTTGATAATATATACATAAGCTCCAAATGAGCACCATTTTTATCACTTATTGTTTAACGAACATTGTATTCTACTTGTAACTGAACTCAGAGAATCCCAAATTCTGCAGCTGGCTCCTGATATACAGAGATTCAGTTAACATATATTCATTTCAAGAGTAAGTTCTTTACAGTTAGGGATAATCCAAGCTCACAGGAGGCACAGCTCTTGCCTCCAGCTCCTCTAATATCGCATATTCTTAAACAGTACATTTACAATTATCAATCATATTACAGTGATTGTAAAGGCGAAGAAACATTGCAATAAATACTTCTGTTCTGTTAACTGTTCTAAAGCAATGGATTAATGTCAATAACTGGTATCGGTCATTTTACGTAATTTTACAGAAACAGAAAATTCAGAAGGTCTTACAAAATATGATAGATGTTTACGATTAATTTTTGACAAAGGTATTTAAATCTCCAAATGTGGAGACATTTGAAAAACTAATCTCAAAGAAGTAAAGATATCAGTGTTCTGGCAATTTCTGGAATTTCTGATGAAATGGGAATTTCATGAATTTTGAATTTTATGGTTATCTTTAAGAGCTTTACTATTTGTATATCTATTGCTTCTTGTGGAAAAATAAACTTTTTGAAATAAAATTAATAAAAAGTGCTCTCTGATCAACTTTGAACAAATATAGATTAACAAATCCGGCTAAGGTGTCTACTGAACACGCATATGCAAAGATCAGTTTTTACAAAATAGTTGACAAATTCGCATAAGTTAAAGCTTCCAAACAGAAACTGGGATGCTACTTGTTACTATAACGGGCCAAACAATGTGGAGGTACAATATTTTTCCTTTTTTTAAAAAAAGATAATGTATTTAAAATGTATCATCTCTTACTGTTTTTCTATTCTATACTGTAATTTTTATTTGTATATTTATTTATTTTATTATAAGCATGCAGACATATGAAATGCAATAAAGTAAGATTTTTACTGCTAGAATTTCTTTTTCTTCCATTATTACTATTATCATTCATTTCATTTCATGATTATTATTGCAATTTTTTTTGTCATGTAGAGGAAAGAGTTGTTAAAAAATGATTTACTTTGAGTGTCAAACAGGCTAAGCGCACCAAAGGTAAACAATAGTTTTGTTTCATAAATGGAAGAAAAGGTGAGCAGGTGATTTTCCCAAGACTAGCCAGAAGGTAAATTAAGTCTGATTTCAAAAGTAGGTGTACAGGCACATGAAAAGATGCTCAACAGCGCTAATTACCAGAGAAACGCAAATCAAAATACAAGGTACCGCCTCACACCAGTCATGCCCCAAAGCCTCAGGTGGAGTAAACCTGAGTTTGAACATGAAAAGCCAGCCCTAGGTTCCCTAGGCAGTGCTCTATTGAGACTTGATTAAATACAGATTGCAATAAAGAGGCAGAAGGTGTCACAGCTTGTAAATTCACCTGGTCAAAACTTTCGCAAACTGCATCTCCCTTATTCAAAGCAGATGACAGAGCCCTTCCTATTATTATAATTATGTAATACAGCACTGATATTTTAAAACGTATCTGTCCAGTTTGACTGTTAGCATTGGTCCTCTGCACTAGTGTGCAGATCCAAGAGAAAGCACACGTGTACACACACACACACACACACCACATACACATATCACACACATGCACCACACACAATGCACACATCACACACATCACACACAGACACGCACAGACATCGCAAACACACCCCACACATACTATACAGGCACACATCACACGTAAACACCACACTCACACCACACACTCCTCACTCTTGAAGCCAACTACTCTGGTACTTTGGTAATCAGTATTTTGTGACTATGTATAGCTATGCTTATGAGTATTGTGATTTCTACCTAGCTAATTAAACCTAGGGAAATTAGTGTGTTTCTCTCAATTTCCTTCAAAGCTCATTTTTCTATCACAACTTAATGAGTTATTAGGATGCTATAGAGACAAATTAAGATTCTCTATGATGCTTTCCTTCCTTAGAAAGATACTGACACTGTAGTTCCAGTTATATTTGAACTGTCACTTTACAAAGGTATAGAGAGCACTTTTAATTACAAGATCTAATCTTCTGAATTGGTTTAATATGTTGCTGGAATCAGCTTTCATATAAAATTGGTTGTATTAGAATTTTAAAATAAAATATCAGGTCAGGAACTCCATGTTATTTCTTTAAAAAAAACGAAACTGCTGAAGTGTTTTATGTTGTCAATAATTCTTCTTTGTGAAGTTTTTAACTGCCAGTAAAAATCCGTGGGTAGAAGTTTGAAGAATCTTTCAGTGATTTTGGCTCCAATAGGCTACATGTATGTTGATACTCATCTGAAATGATTTTTTTAAAATTTATTTTATTTATTTATTTTCGGCTGTGTTGGGTCTTTGTTGCTGCCCGTGGGCTTTCTCTAGTTGTGGCGAGTGGGGGCTACTCTTCATTGCGGTGCGTGGGTTTCTCAGTTCAGTGGCTTCTCTTGTTGCAGAGCACGGGCTCTAGGCATGCGGGCTTCAGTAGCTGTGGCACATGGGCTCAGTAGTTGTGGCTCATGGGCTCTAGAGCGTAGGCTCAGTAGTTGTGGCGCACGGGCTTAGTTGCTCCGCAGCATGTGGGATCTTCCCCGGATCAGGGCTCGAACCCGTGTCCCCTGCATTGGCAGGCGGATTCTTAACCACTGCGCCACCAGGGAAGCCCTGAAATGACACTCCTGATAAATTTCTTCCAAATAATGCCCCAAAGCCTTTAAACTCAACTCATCCAGCCAAGTGTCTTTCCAAACTCTTCTCACTGGTTGGTTTGCATTTAACAGTTAAGTCTTCACTTTGAATTCTTTCTGGTTTTTTAGAGTCAAAAGTACTCTTTCATATGCATTAAATCAAGATCGCCCCATGAAGCATGGGGCTCATTCTTCTTAAACTATTTACTTGTTTGCATATGAATTTGGTGTTTGTGTTTATTTTCTATTAATAATAGTAACTGAAAAGTAAAATCCTCATCCAAACTTGTAGTGAGAACTTAGTGTGTGCTAAGCTTTGTATTTCACATTTCATGTGCACTATCTAATTTAAATTCACATTTTTATGAGGTTGAGACCACTCCTGCCTTCATTTACCAGATGTGAAAACTGAAGCACAAAGAGGTTATAAAGAAAAAGACCCTTTTTTCTAGGTCGTAGAGTGACAGCATTAGCATCTAACCCAGGCTGTCTGACCCTAGGACTCATGTTCTTGACACTTCCCACAACTCAGAACTTGGAATTAGAGAGATGAAAGTCAAGGCCATATAAAGAGTAAGTGGTAGGTTAAAGATGTGAATATAGGTTTCCCAATAAACCAACCAAAATTGAAACAGAAAAGTAAAGTAACCTGCCTACAATTAAAGGAATTTGAGATTAGGTCCAGTGACAAAAACAGTCCTAAATTGCCAAGTCCAGGGCTCCATTGTGTGCTGGTTAATCCTTGGATAGGATGGAAAGGAAGAAGGGAAATTCCCCTGGTCCACGTTTCCCAAATGAAGCCCCACTCCTGTAGATGTGAATAAAAGAGTATTTGGCTAAATATATTTGGGGATTCTTGCACAGTATATCTCACTCTTGGTGTTTCATGATGTGATTTTAATACAATAAAGATTTTGAGAAGTCCTGCATAAAAGATACCTTCTTAGTTATGTTTAAACAATGTTGCCCAGATTTACTAGTTCACAGATCCTATTTATGTAGGCAGCATAATGACACCCCAAAGATGCCCAATCCTTATATCCCAGAAATGTTGATTATGTTACGTCACATGGCAAGGAAAATGTAAGGGCGTAGATGGAATTAAGATAGTTAGACAACTGACTTTGAGGTGGGGAGATGCTCCTGGATTATCTAGTGGGGCCCATAGTGATCACTGGGTCACTGTAAGTGAAAGACGGAAGTAGAAGAGTCAGGGAGAGATTCGAAGATGCTACACTCTTGGCTGTGAAGATGGAAGGTGACCGTAAGCCAAGGAATGGGGTCAGCCTCCAGAATCTGGAAATTGCGAAGGAAATCAAGCTCTTCTTCATTCCAGTCTCCAGAAGGAATGCAGCCTTGCAGACACCTTGGTTTTAGACATCTGAGACCCCTTTTTGTCTTGGACCTCTAGTACTGTAAGATAACCTATCTTGTTTTGCATTGTTTTAAGCCACAACTTTTGTGGTAATTTTTTTATAGCAGTAAACAGAAAGCGAATACACCATTTTCCTTGCAACACCTACTCTCAAATTTAATTTTGGAAATACTGATCTAGTCCATCATCCTGGCTTGAAGAGACACATCCTGAAAGCTTGTGGAAAATGGAATTCTGATGTTTCAACGTCGTGCTTCTAAAATGTTAATGTGCACAAGAATTGTGTGGATATGTTTTAAAAATATAGGTGCTGATTCAGTAGGTCTGGGGTGGAGCCTAAAGGTTCGCATTTCTGAAAACCTCCCAGGTGATGCTGGCGTTGATGCTGCCGGTTGATGTTCACATTTAGAGGAGCAAAGTTTAAAGAACACCAAAAAAACAACAAAACAAAACAAACAGAAAACAGCTCCAGCCTTCTTAGGAAAACTCTGGTGAAAGGAATCCCATGAAGTTTCAAACAGAAAATGCCTACCTGCAGATAAATGATCATGGAAACGTATTTGTAAGTACTGCTCCATCCACCAGTTTCTATGACACAGAAAAATTTCTGCGTAAAGGGGATAGAGGAGAAACACTACAATTGATTGAGGTCTCCCATTCCTAACAACTGAGAAGCTATCTGCCTCACTAATAAGACAGAAGAGGTATGACGCACAAAAGGAGGTCTTATAAAATATTCTCTATTTGACCACAAAGTCATACAAAAAATCTGTTTAGCACTCTGAAAACAATTAGATTTACATAGAATAAGACAACAAATAAAAAAAGACTCTGGAAGGTTCTGCCTTATTCTCTTTTAAAAACTATACTTTAAAACAAATTTCATTTCCGTGTTTCACCCTTGCTTTAGAAACACCCAAGTGCATGGAACCAGAAAGCCTCATCAATTATCTCACCACTTACCTGCCTGGGGGAAGAAAAAGAGCTTAAGTAAATTAGAGGATGCCAAAGAGAACCATTCTCTGCTACCTCTGCAAGCACAAGAAGAACAGATGCTTTTTTTCTTCTTTTTTCTTTTCAGAGTAGATTTAGCGTCCATGAAAGGTGCCAAGTTAAAATCCCTAGAAACGAATGCATTCTCCTTACCTGCAAGTCTGGCAATGGTGATAAAAGCTTTTTCATAAAACTGCTTAGTCCCATAGGAGAGCTCATTTCTGGACCATTTCTACGTAATTGGTCTTTATATAAGGAGACAGAAATTACAGACTCAACCATTAGCAAGCCGTCAATTGTAGGTGCTTTGAAGATTAACTCAAAATACATCATTCTGTGCCTCAAGAAACCTTTGTTTCAACATCACCACATGTGTACAGTGCCGCAGAATTTACAAAGCACTCTATGATAATAAACACTTACTGTAAACACTTTTCTGAGCTCTTGCTATGTGCCAGGCACTATGAGGCTTTGTATCAGTGCTTTACATGTTTTAACATATTTACCTCTCATGACAGCCTATAAATAGGTATCATTGTTACTTCAATTTTGCAGACGCACAAGCTGAAACACAAAGTCACCACGTACATCACATATGTTGCCTACAATCACACAGCTAACCAAGAGAGGAGCCAGGATTTGAAGCTAGGATACTGGTTCCAGAGCTCACTCATTTAATAATTACACAACATAACTGCTGTCACAATTCCAAAAAAAAAAAAAAAAGACAAAACTGCACTGACCGAATGATGAAACTGATACCCAGGGAGCATGATATGCCAAATGTCACACATGAAGTATGACAAGAAGTCATATTTAAATGCAGCGTTCTGCCTTCAGAGACCAAGGACTATTCAACTGGTCTGGATACACTGACGCAACATGCTACGTTTTACTGAGTTACTGTTAGCGTAGATAGATTCAACTTTCCCCATAAGAATAAAAGAGGGGTAAACGCTTTTATGACTAATGAGGATACAAAATGCTAAATATTTCTGGCTTTCCAAAGAAACAATAATTTAGCTTTTATGTTAATAGAGCAAACACACCCATTTCTGATGGGACCATCCAGGCATTGGAAGAAACTCAGGCTGGTGAGGTTCCCTTGTGGTCACCAGCTCCCCTTTAGGACACTGAGCCAACAGTGAAGTTTTCCGGGGAAGGACACGGGCCACGGTTTTCAGCACCAGGAGAAACAGTCCAGATATGACCATGTGTTTGGTAAAACTGGTTCCCAGCAGGAAAAACCACAACCACAACTCAATAGGCTTTTCAGACTATCAGTTCTTTGGTTTCAATGAATATAAACCAACTCAAGCTTTCTTTCTCTCTTACGTACATGGACACAGACATACACATCAGAAGGTAAGGAGCCCTGGAGAAGCAGTCACACCATGGAAACAGCGTTCATCAGGGTCTTACAGGAGTGGAGCTGAAAAGGCATGAAGGACAAGGGTACCTACTCCTCACCTGCTCTTTAGAGCACACCTTATGGCTGCTTGATGTCTTACCCTCCAACCTCCTTTCATCTTTATACTCCAGCCTCCACAGAGAACTTCCTCTGCTTCCTCATGGTTTCCGCTCCCTCATACCTTTAGTTCGCACTCAACTAGAGAAGGCTGTGATGCCAACTCTTAGAGCCAACACCAAGGCTAACTGGCTTTTCCTCTCAGTACTGCAACGTATGATTTGGTTAAATGTCCACACCGCATGCAATCAGTTGTGCAGAGGGGCAAAGGAGGAGCACCCTTTGTAACAGATATCTTTATCCAGATTTCTTCCAGTTGGGATGATGGTTACAGTAAGAGATGTGGGTCATGCTGAAATTTACCTATTCTGATCACACTGAAATTGATCCAGGTTAGGCCCACGCCTTGATTATTTAGAATAAACTGAGAGGGTTTTTTAGGGCTTAAGGCTTTCAGAAAATATGAGTTATACCTTTACTTGACGAAACATTCCAATATTTAATGAACCTCAACACAACCCTTACACCAACTCAGTTGTGAGTAAATCAGTAATATATTGTTTTTAATGTGTGTTCAAAAACTAAAGCATTCTCATACAATAGTTAATATTCACACCAAAGTGTATATTAGAATCATATATTCTCAGGGGTGAAAAGAAACTACAGAAATCATCTATATTGGACCTGACATTGTTTTCCCCTGAGATCAAAGCAATGTGGTTTCACTAATATTCATATTTCTAATCTTAGGCCTCCCAAAGAGCTAAATGATAATTGTATTTGATATTTATTTGCTTTGAAATGCCTCAGTTTATATCCAGCCCATTCAGCGAAGAACCGAGGATTGCCTTTATTCCAATTATATCTCACACATTTTCTCCCAATGCTATTGCTGATTCAAACTTTATCATAGCTCTTGCCATACCTTCTGAACTTGCTCATATACTTGTCTTACCACCTGGATAGTGATACCTGATAGCAGGAATCACAACTTACTCGTCATTATGTCCTTAACCCCAAGTAAATACCTGTGTAAACAGGTGCTCAATGTATGTTTGTCAGATCAATAATAAATGAATCAAAAAGTCTATACATTAAATAATCAGTAAGTTAGAAAGAAGACTAGACAACAGGAAATAAGATGGTCTTTTAAGAAGCTTAAGAAGGTGAATTATAACAAGAACGTCACTCACTCTTTTAAATATAAAATACTACTCAGTTAATAATTAAATGTATGTTTTCATTTACCTGAACACTGATTTGCTTAAATAAGACAAATTGTAGAGTTTGGGTTTTATCAAATTTTAATTTTTATCTTATATTTAGTTTAACCATGATAAAATTAAAGTCAAAACCAAAATCAAACCAAGAGCCTAATACTAATGCTTAATTAAGATTATTTTTCAGAAATTGCTTTAAGGCATCTTCTATTAAACATGACCTTATCATTTTGAGTGTATCTTAAATATAGCTCTCATGCATCTTATCATTGCTAAGAATATTTATGCTGAGTAAATCAAACGCCCCATAATATATAAATGCTACTGCAAACTTAATTTAAAAATCAAAATGTTATTCAATAACAACTGAAAGGCAAATATTAAAAAGACAAGATAGCAAAGCAAAAAGTGTTTATCCTCACAGTAATATATGGCTTACAATTCTTAATATATTGAAAACTCATCAATTATTACTTAGTCCTAGAGTAGCCTGAGGAAAAAATAGATTCAAATATAACAAATAGGTATCACAACCATCTTTCTTAGCCAGTAACTATGAAAAATGTAAAACATGCCAGTACTTTTCCATCCATTTTCTTTTGTCTTCATCTTACTGTCTCTCACCCTACTCCTTTTTTTTTTTTCTTTTGCTGTACGCGGGCCTCTCACTGCTGTGGCCTCTACCGTTGCAGAGCACAGGCTCCGGACGCACAGGCTCAGCGGCCATGGCTTACAGGCCCAGCCACTCCACAGCACGTGGGATCCTCCCAGACTGGGGCACGAACCCGTGTCCCCTGTGTCGGCAGGCGGACTCCCAACCACTGTGCCACCCGGGAAGCCCTCACCCTACTCCTTTTTAACATGTCTTATTAAAAGAAAACTATAAGGACATGGACAATGCAATGAAAATATTCAAAATGTATAGGAACAACCATTTCTTCTTAATGAACAGATGATGATCCAGACAGCTAGATTCATACCACATGAACATCTACCCCAGGCCACTACCCATTGGTTCAGAATGTCCACCTTGATCAAATGTGGCCAATAAGAGACATCTTTTACAAAATAATGTGGATAGTAGATAGAAATAGGTTGTGTTTTAAATGGTCCTCCTGGCAAAATAAAGCACTGGAAATCTCCTTCTAGCTCACACATTTTTGTTTTCTTAGAAAAGCGTCTAGTCCATGAAATCTAACATTCTAGAAATCACTTGTCCAGATGAGTATGGTGGGCCAAAGTCTTTATGAGGGAGAAAATATGAGGTTACAACTGGACTCTAGGGTTGTAATGGTTCCTTTTATGTGTCAAAGTGACCGGGCTCTGGGGTGCCTAAATTAAACATTATCATATCTATAACTATATCTTTTTTTTCATTCAAGTCCAAGCAATGAGAGTTTGGTCATGTGGTAGATTAAGCACTTTCTTTGACTGAACTAACTACCAATTATAATACTGTTTTTCATTGGTTCAAGTTCAAAACAAACAACCCTTATAACAAAACCTAACTGTAATCTGGGAAGGTGTTGTACTTTCACAATAAACCAACTGTCCTTGAGCATAATGATAACAACAATAACTAATGTTATATTACTGTACCAATAAATTATTTTTCTATACTTTATACCATGTATGTGGTTCTCACTTGCACAACAAGAAAAACAAACAAACAATCGAAAGTCAAAAATACTTAAGTGTTACAAATCCCAAGGGCTAGGGCTGTATTTCATTGGGTCAAAAAGATGAGTAAGTGATCATGTGGCCTCACCTTTGGTTCGAACTAGTCTGAAATATAACCCACCAAGAACCTGGCAATTAGAATTCTAAGAGTGCATTCTAGTCCTCTATCTTAGCCATTGATCCTGCAGCAATTTTCATCTAAGATAGTAATGGAGCACGCACTAAGTCCTAGACCAGATCAGGAATCGGAAGTACATTAAAGATTAAGTCCAGGGTGTAAAGAGGCTCCCATCTAGGGGAGACTGACACAGGACACTGTTTTAGCAGCTACTGTGTATCTTGGCAGGGAATCAAGAGAGAAATTAAACAAATTAGCCTTTTGCAATTAACTGGGATGGGGATGAATTCACAGTTCTGGAAGGGAGATACTAAAATTTAGAGGTTGTTCGTTTTCTCTTAAACCGAGGCAATGTGTTTACAATAAAGGGACAGGCACTGTTATACATATATTTCATTAAAGAGGTAGTGGTTAAAATGAGAAATTTTACATGCAGTGTGGTGGTGTGTCATCTTCTGCAATCGCCTAACACATGCCCTCCTATACGGACCTATGTCTTAAGGATACATCCTCAGTGACAGCTCTTAGGAAGGTTAGGTCAAACTCTTCATCACCAGGCTGGGCATCAGAAGGCTGCATCATCCCAGCCGCAGTTACTCATGTGGAAATTGAGCGTGTGTGTTCTCCGGCCTATATCATATGGAAGCTGAGACTCCAAATGAGTCGCTTTACATTATAAAATAATGTACAAATGTCTAAGAATATGAGAGGAAGAGAGGAAAAGGTCATGGAGAAGAATAAGGAAAGAGATGGGGAGGAAGAACCAAAAAGACGACAATGGAGAAATAAGAGGAAGCTCAGGTGTAAGAATAAGTGATTGCGTCCTAACCACTGAGAAATGGCTTCCTTCAATAACACATGTGTATGAGCTGAAGTTCCCTGGTATGTCTTTCTTCTCCATGAATCTGTCACAATATTTAAGAGTTCTGTTTCCTTAATTCTTTTAGATGGGGCTGGGAAATACCCTGTTAAAACAGAAACACTGATCTCCCTGGAAGGGTACAGGAAGTAGTTATCAGCTGCTAAGAGTAAAACACAAATGCGATTAAGATTCGATAGGCACTCAGCTGAGACAGCCCTGAGAAAACAGAAAGCTACCAGCTCAAGTGGCTTTTTTTAAATACTAATATAGGATAGACTGAGGATGCATTTAAGCTGATAAGAGAGGAGTGTTTTTTGAACTTCGAAATGCGGTCCTCTGTAGTCCTCAGCTAGGGACCTTGACATCGTGTGATTCTGATTCAGTGAGTCCAGGGTGAGGCCTGAGATTCTGCATTTCTAATAAACTCCAGGTGATTCTGAAGCTGCAATATTTTGAGGATAAAGAACATGCAACTTGGAGAGGCAACCATTCTTTTTTTTCTTTTTTCTTTTTTTTTTTTTTTTTGCGGTAAGCAGGCCTCTCACTGCTGTGGCCTCTCCCGTTGCAGAGCACAGGCTCCGGACACGCAGGCTCAGCGGCCATGGCTCACGGGCCCAGCCGCTCCACAGCATGTGGGATCCTCCCAGACCGGGGCACGAACCCGTGTCCCCTGTATCGGCAGGCGGACTCTCAACCACTGCGCCACCAGGGAAGCCCCGAGGCAACCATTCTTAAACCAAGTGGAGGTGTCACAGAGTAAATCCCTGGCTGAATAGGAAGCAACATAATACATTGAGAATTGAGAAAAAGTAACTCAAAGAAAATGAGGAAGTCCTGAGAAAAATTTATGTCTTAAGATGAATGCTTCTTAAGCTTCATGTTTATCCACCATTCAATACCTTTTTGTCCATGATTCAATACAAATGTTAAAGATACTATGGTGCCTAAAAGACCATCTCTGTCCACAATGAGGTGCAGTCTAGCTAGACTCCAGTGGAGAGCTAATTCGGTTATCAATACAGCACAGAAGGAATGACAAGTGAAGATTTAAAGCAGTGGTTCTCAAAGTATGGTCCCAGAAAGGCAACGTCAGCATCACATGGAAACTTGTCACTAATGCAAATTTTCTGGCTTTATCCCACATCTGCTGAATCTGAAAATCTTGGGGCGGGACCCAGTGGCAGGCACGTTAAAAGCCCTCCAGGTGATTCTGATGCACACTAAAGTTTGAGACATGTTTATCTAAAGGAAAGGTAGGAGTTAATATGCAAAAGATTGGGGGAGTGGGGAGGGAGGGTTAAAATGCAAGAGGTGAGAAGATGTTCCTAAAGACACAGCAAGAGGACTTGGGTCACAAAACAGCAGCCCACAGACTGAATTTGCTCATATCTTCCTTAGGCAACAGAAAAATCAACTTTAATTGGAATGAGTAGGAGAAGCAAGATCTTCATGCATTTACATCATCAGCCTGGCCCCCAAAGGCCTCTGGTTTTGCCAGCTTGGCTAAATCATCACAGGAGAAATGGTTGAGAAGTCACCCCCAACTCTTTAGTGCAGTAGTTCTCAGCATGGCCACATATTAGAATTACCTCAGGACCTTTAAACAGATGTAGCGGGTGAACGCAGAACAATTAAAATGGATCTCTGGGTTGGGTCCAGGCATCAGATTTTTTTCAAAGCTCCTCAGATGATTCTAATGAGCAGCAAAGGTTGACTGAGCACCATTCAGTTTGAAAAATAAGAGTCAGCAAAGTTATGCTTCTGGTAGAATATCTTTGATGAAGCTTAAAGCAAGAAAGAGTAGGGAGTGTGCATTCTGACTTTCTTGTACAAGTCCCTTCTTTTCACATTGGGAAAGATTTTCTGTTAAATTTTAGGTGTGTTTTTGTGAGCAGAATGCATTATGGATCCCACCATACAGCAGTAGTAGAAACCATGTGCTTCCATGGAAGACTATGCCTTGTTTAGAGAACACCTTTCCTTCTAGGCTATCTGCTTCTGATTTTAATGTGGGCTCTGTCCTTTTATTGCCTTTGAGATAGGTCACAACTCGGAATCGTAGATAACTGATGGCAATAGGAAATAAGTCGCGTCCAAAGACATGCAAATACAGTCTGGCTGGTGGAGGTTCCATTGACTACCCCTCCCCCGAGTCCAATTTTGCATCCATGTGCAAGTATGCTTCAGTATTCCCGATCTATAAATGTGTCTGTTCTTTGGATTCTCCTGTGAACTGGTTATTACATCACCCAGGGTCCTCCATTGATAACTAGTTAAATAAAAATTTTAATGGGTTCATTTTATATCTGTATGAGAGTCATTTACCATTACTGGAAGATTATATTTTAACACAACCTTGACTCTAAATTAGTGAGGAAGACACTTGAGAGACATGGAGGCATGAGGGGGTCTCTCTTTGGGGGCTAATGAAAAACCTCAAGGGGTGTTTATAACCAGCTGGGCGGGTATCTATTCCCTTCTTTCTTTCGCTGGGTCTGCAAACTAAACCCTCACAACAATATGGTTCTAACACCAGCCTCTAGACACCTCATCAGAATACCAGTTCATACAATTTTCTCATTAACCCATTCCACAACATTTTAACATTTCAAGGTCTTGTGGTAATAGCTTGATTTCATTATGGGAGACAGAATAATCTTCTTGAATTGTTTTGCTAATAGAGAAAGAAAAACAAACAAACAAAAAACCTTCAGCTCTCTTTTCTCCTTGCCAACCAAACATAGTGAGGTAGGCCTAATCAATAGTTGCCAAATATATAACACCATCAACATGGACCTTTTAAGTTCCGGTAATCAGTATACATCAATGCATTTCAATTTTCTACAAAGAAGCAATTTCCATCTTTTTTTGACTCAAAAAAAAAAAAAAAAGGAAAAATCACAATTAACAACAAATTCCAAATGCACTAAGAGTTATGAGTTTCCCTGAAACACACAAAAGCACAAGAGAATAATATCCAATTTCAACAGATACCTCCCCTCTGTATGGAAAACTACCAGTTGCTATTACAAAATCAAATAAGTGCCCTGTTTAAACACTAAAGGGGCCTCCTGCAATCCCAAAGTCAAAGGGTCAGTTCAGTGGATATAAAACAAGTTCAAGTTACATTTAAATATAGAATAAAACTTATTTTTAGAATAGTTGGTTAGGTACCTCTGTTGGAAAAAAATGAATTATTCAAGTTTAAAAAGTGCATGTGACTTTATGATTGTAGGTTCAAGTACCTTCGGCAACTTGAAATGGGATACAGTGCACAGTTTCTGTTTAGACTGTCATAAAATAGGGGCTTCCCTGGTGGCGCAGTGGTTGAGAATCTGCCTGCCAATGCAGACGACACGGGTTCGAGCCCTGGTCTGGGAAGATCCCACATGCCATGGAGCAACTGGGCCCGTGAGCCACAATTACTGAGCCTGCGCGTCTGGAGCCTGTGCTCCGCAACAACAGAGGCCGCGATAGTGAGAGGCCTGCGCACCGCGATGAAGAGTGACCCCCACTTGCCACAACTAGAGAAAGCCCTCGCACAGAAACGAAGACCCAACACAGCCATAAATAAATAAATAAATAAATAAATAAATAAATAAATAAAAATAAGTATATTTTTCTGGGTTTCACTGAGTTTACGCCAAAAATCCTGAGCTGAATGTTTTTTGCTGTATTGAAAAAATAAAACACAACAGAAATCATTTTGTTTGGTAAAAAAATAGGTAAGTAGGCGCATTGTGTTCCCTACATAAGGTTTTCAAAGGTAAGTAATAACAATGTTCAAGCACTGCTAATTCACAGAGATTTCTTTGTTACATGTAATTTCTGGGTACCACTCTGGTCACACGCAAACAATCCTTTCTGATGTTACTTGTCCTGCCTTGCAAAAATCAATTTCCAGCAGCCTCTATCTCCACTGAGAAACTTCCATGACATGGTTTTATTTTTCAAGACCAGTTCTTGTAATTTCATGCAGCAATTTAGGTGATTGTCAAGCATAGTGTATTTAAACTAAATGCTTTCTTTTGAAAAGTAACACTCTGCTGTACTGAATCCTTCAATTTGTAGCCAGAAAAACTGAGTTTTAATAGCACTGGCTTTAACTTATATTTTGGATTTTTTTTGCCCTTGAACAACAGACTAGTATTTTTTTTTCTTCTAGTATATTATTATACTTACCACACCTTCCTTTGGTTATTTCATCATGGCGAGGTGTATCAGAGCTTCTCTGCGCGCGCTCTCTCTCTGTCTCTCTCTCTCTCTCAACCCTTTTTCAACTTCATTGTTACGGAGAAAGAGGTGCTCTAGGGCTTACTGGATCTCACAGCGACCCTGGAGTCAGGATGGAGACACTGCCCCACACCCAGCACTGACCACTGTCTAGCTCAGGGGTCCCAAGGCAACATGGATGGCCGGATACCCTTCCCCGCAACGCCACCTGGCCTCCCACAGCATTTAGGAGGATTAAGGAGCTAATGCCATCAGAAGACTCGCACCTCTTAGCAGGGCCATCTTTGGAAAATGAAAAAGAAGAGCGTTCAGGCAGCTTAGAAAGGGAGCAAGAGAGGCAGCCTGGCCTGTTTTGTACTGAGGCAGATTGAGAGAAAAGTGCAGCTCTCAAAGACAGGGAAAGACAGGACAAGCTCCGCCCACCCCCACCCCCCATCCGGATAGCAACTGGCACAGCACTACGCTGGGTTTGAAATGTTCTCTCTCCAGCACGTTTATTTGCATTCTTCTGGCATCACTTTAAGTTAAGCACTGTCCCTTTTCTTTTGGAACAAATCCCTTTAGGTGGGAATCAATCATGACCTCACCTATAGCCCCCTCTGAAGGCCACGGAATCGCTTTTCGGCAGGACAAAGAAACAAAGTTACTCATCATTTCTTTGCTACTGCCGCTGCTGGATAAAATGCAAATAAAAAATAATATCTATCTAATAGGATTATTATGAGTTATGATCTACAGTGCTCTTACAAAAAGAGCCTGACGCATCATAAACATTATACCTGTGTTTTAAATAAGTAAATTACACAAATATATACTTCCTTCAAATTTCTTTCCTTAATTTAACCTCAAGTCGGATCAAAAGTCTGGACTAAAATGGTTTCCATTCAAAACATGCCCAGAAATAGTTAGAGTGTTAGACCCTACTAAAGAGGCAGCTGGGCTGTATTATTTCTGATACCCTTTCTAGTATAGGATATATTTGAAGGTGGCCCGAGTCCTTGGGAAAGAATTCACAAATACCCAGTCGCCCACTCACCTAGAAAAGGAAAATGCGCCTGCTAAAAACCGTACCTGTGACTGGGAAGTTAAATTTGAACGACTGCCTCTCTACCAGCCACTAAATGCATATCCCCATTGGGAAAAATACATACAGACCCAATAAAAGTAAAGAAAATTATTAACCCCTAACTAATAATCAAGTGAACATTGATTGAGTCTCCACTCAGTGGCAGGTTTAATGCAAGCTGCCTTGAATATTCACTCCTTTGAATGAATGAAGGAACTCAAGTTCCTTCACTTGACAGGTGAGGGAACTGAGCCCAGAAGAGTGACCTTAATATGTTTGACACACTTGCTGTTAAGTGCTTTTCATTTGTTCACACACTTAGTCATCACAGCAATCCTCAGTTTACAGAACAGTGCACTCAACCCCAAGAAGTCACTGAGGTAGTAACTGGCAGAGTCTGGATTTTAGTCTCTGAGACTCCAATGCTTATTGTATCCATAACCAAAGCAGACACTTGACCACAGCCTTAGCGATGCAGAGAACAAGGTGCAGACTTTTCTCATGGAGACTCAGTTTATCCCTAAGTCTCGGCTCTTCATCCGCAAAACGAGATGAACACAGCAGAGCATCTCAAGGGGCCTTTGTGGGGCTAACGTTTTGTGACTGTTGGGAATCAAAATCGCTGACCAGAACCTTTCCCACGAAAAACAGTGAAGAATCAGTGCTATCGAGAACCTCCACAACGTTGCTCCACGAGTCCCACTTTGCTTATAACCACCCTGTGAAGCACCGGGCTCTTCCACGTGGCTTGAGCATTTCCAAGACCTCAGGTTTACAAATTAAGTAATATTCTTTAAAAAGTGCAAGATGTATCGAGCAGCCAACATGGACTTTGGAATTCCAATTAGGCAGCCTTGGCTTGCTAGCCAAACGCTCTAGCAGAAAAGAGGGAGAAAAGAGATTCCAAATGAGTGGATGAAAGGCTGTGACCACAGACAGATCATTTACACGGTCAGCTTTGACTGTTCCATCTGGCTCCAAACTACCGATAGCCCAATGCCAATGCCTTTCATTTGGAACGTGCCGCAGGGTACACTCATTAATTTTTACATATACCTTAAATGAATCTCGCAAAGTACTTTTACAAAACCCTTGGGGTTTTCAGTACTCACCTTGAATTGCCACATTTACATATCCTTTCCTGCTCCTTCAGCATCTGTGTGCACGACCGGACCCTCCCCACTGCTCTACCCTTTTGTCATCTTCCTTTCCTTCTGATTCTTCATAAGCTCTTAGAATGGCAACAATGCACTCAGAGTTTACAGCAGAGATTTCCTTGAAATAACAGAGAAGGATACGAGGAATGGTGGCAAAAACATCCCTAGTCTTACAGTATACAAGGGGCTAAATGGCAACCCGCAGTCCCAACTCAGCCTGCAGGAATCTTTTGTTTATATTTTGTCTTAATGGATTCAAATGAGTGGCCACCACTTCAAAAATTGGAATGTTCTTGGAAAAATCGGGATTTATAGCTCTCCTTGGAGAATCAGACCATTTAGCCACAGTGGGTCCCTTTGTCCACGGCTGAATAGTAGCTTCGTTTCGAACAAGGATGTGCACCCTAGAGTTGCCCTTGTTCATGCTACTCCCCACTGCTTTCATACCCTGTCTGCTTCCTTTGGTAGTATTACCTACTTAGATCCTAGGCCTCCACGTTTTTGAATTTTGGCATAAAGCCTACTTTCCCAACCTGATCACCATTCCTTGGTCCCCTGCGGTCTAGGTTTAAGCATGTTTCCGTCCATCCTCCGATGACCCTAGAAGACGGGATACCAATGAACTGAGAAGGGAGCTAGCTAAGAAACAGGACAGTGAAAAGACAGAGAAAAAGGTTTAAACCTAGAGAAGGAAGCCGGCAAGGAAACACTACGTTATATAATGGCTTAATAATGATTAAACAAACAAACACATAAATAAAGTGGAATCAGGCCGCCATGTCACTCACTGCATGTGATTTGTAAACTATTTTATTTTCTGGGCCTGATTAGTGTCAACTGAAAAAATATATGATGCAAAAACGTACTACCTCACTTTTAGGGTTGGAGCATAAGGATGAAATAAAATGCTTTGCACAACGTCCAACACGCAGATGGCTCGATCACTGGAAACTCAAAAATGTGAAAGAGCGAGAAGTTAACTGGGTAAGAATACCTATAATTTCCTATGGCAAGGCACCGACTTACAAAAAGAAGGCGAAAAGGAACGAAACTTTTTAGCCATTAAGCATTCAATAAGGGAATCCCTCACAAGGGTCAATGAACGAAACTTAAAAGTTCACAAGACTGTGGTGGGCATTATGCAAGAGGCTACAGGAGGACATGTGAAATCCAATGTATACTAATCGGAATGGTTTTGCAAAAGTGTTGATTACCTTAGTTCATTACAACAGTGATAAAAATTTGTTTCCTACTGCTAGGTTTCTATCTAGGCTCAGCTGGATAAGAATAAATAACCTCACATAATAGATGTGAGCAAACTACACTCATAGCTCAATTCTTCTTTTCATTGAATTATACAATGTTGTATTAGTTTAGTTTCAGGTGTACAGCAAAGTGATTCAATTATATATATATGTATATATATTCCTTTTCAGATTCTTTTCCATTATAGGTTATTACAAGATATCGAATATAGTTCCCTGTGCTATACAGTAGGTCCTTGTTGTTTATCTATTTTAGATAGAGTAGTGTGTATATGCTAATACCAAGCTCCTAATTTATCCCTCCCTCCCCCCTTTCCCCTTTGGTAACCATAAGTTTGTTTCCTATGTCTGTGCTCAAGGATAAATTCTTATGATACTCTTGTGGGAGAAAGAGGAAGGAGTGGAAGCTTAATTAGAGCCAAATGACTTTCCTCTCTAGATACCAGCATCCATGTGAGCTATTAAGCTTCCTGGTACGACGAAGTTTACTGCCATGGAGATAAGCAGATTTCAATGGCTGTTCAGAGAGTTTCGATTACTCTTTACCAAAAAGACTCTTGATCTTGCATGATCAAGATATCCTCACAAAATGCCTTTATGGGTGGGACTGGGAGATAATAAGCAATGTGCAGACAACAATGTAACAAAATGGACATGGCCTAAAAACGCACTCGATAGCAGAGAGGCCCTTCATAGAAAACGTTATAGGTCCCTCAGCCAATCTGCCCCTACCTCAAAGACCTCCCTCATTTAGGATTTCCAAAAAAGAGAGAGTCTGATAAGTAATAAAGGGTAACTTGCATTACTCAGTAGCCAGAACCTTTAAGTAAGGCATGGGAAATGGGGCAAAGAATTCCACGTACAACCCACTTGGACTCTTCCCAGCCTTTGCTTAGGCAGATCCTCTGTCACAAATGGCATCCTCTTCTTTTCTGTTGGGCAAATTCTACTTTTGAGGTCTAGTTACCTAGACGTGGGATTCCCAAATACCCTGAGAAACATAATCACTCTACCTTAGACCCTCTTAGTAATTTTTAAAAGTCTCCAGCAGAAAATTTATCAAAGTGCTGCTCATTTACTGAACTAGCTCTCTGCACTCTACTAGATGATAAATTCTTCAAGGATAAGCGTCATGCTTATTCAGTGTTGCCCTTCCAGAGCCCAGAATATTCCTTAGGACATGACACGGTAGGTATTCAGCAAATGGTTCCTGAGCCCCTTTCTTTAGGGACTTGATGTCCCTTGTTGTGTGTGTGTGTGTGTCTGTGTGTTGGAAGTCTACAGTCTACAGTCTCACAGACAAAATAACCATCATACTACATCAAATGTAGTCACTTCACTCTAAAAACTCCCAAAGCTTCTTACCAGAGAATAACTACGGAAAACCACAGAGGCACTCCAGTTACCATCCTGCATTATCTCTGATACTGAAGTGATAAAATGGTGAGCAGGTAAGCTTTTTCGCTTGCTTAAATGTGTTCCTTTAAACAAACGACAGTCCTAAATCATTCTTATTCATTCATTCATTTATCCACTCAATAAACGTGTATTTAACGAACATCTCCCATGCATCAGGCAGTGTTCTAGGAACTACACTGAATAAGACAGTCCCTTTTTCATAGTGCTTTCCGTCTAACAGATGAACCCATAAATGAACGAATGAAACAGAACTTCCTAGAGTAATAAGTGCGTCCTGAGGTTTGAGATGATCCCTGAAGGATAACAAGGAGGCAAGCAAGCATGCAAAGCTCTGGGGCAGTGTTGTCCTAGACAGAGGAACCAGCCAGCCAGGGGTTCTGGAAGCAGATAAGCATAGTACACTCTGGGAATAGGGAAAAGGCCAGTATACAGAATGAGGGGCAGAGGGGGTCATGCAGGAACATCCGTATCAGCCCTGGGACCGGGTGAGAGATGTGCATTTTATCTAAGTGCTAAGCACGCAAGATACCCAGGGGAGTGGCACGGTTAGATTTATAAGGTGGCTTATGCAGCTCTGCGGAGAAACAGACTATAGAGGAACAAGGGTGGAAACACAGCAACCCCGGCGCGGGAGTTTGCACTAATCCAGCTGGGGATGACATTTCATAGCTGGTTGGTGTGCTTTGTGGTATCCAGGTAGAACCTGCTTTAATTATAAGAAAAATTACACAGCTCTCATCAACACTGTCTTCAAAGGAGAAAGCAAGCCATTACTGCTAGGAGTTTCACCCAACCAGCTTCTCTCCACCACCTTTTATATTAAAAAGGTACATGGTTTAAACGCCTTGGATGAGTAAAATAATCATCGTTAGACCATTTTGGGTTTGTTCTTCTCTGAAAACACTCAAGCAAATAAACAGTGTTGCCAAAGCATAAAATCGAAATGGGGATATTTCTGAGCACCCTTTTATAAACATCAGCTTTAATTCAAAATCATGCTTGAAGAGTCAAGGCAATGTGTTGATTCCTTATTTTATGCATGAAGAATCTGACAACCGGAAAGGACGTGGGGTAGACTGTTTACTCCAGGAACTCGAAAGGCGGTGGCCCCTCTAAGAGTTGACTGAACATCACAGGCTGAACACTAGTAGAGGCAGGATTTAAAACCAAATGTCGCTCCAGAGTCTAAGTGGTTACTGTCTACATTATGGGACCGCTCCCATTTCAAAAGGGCCTTGGGCATTTTTCTAGTGCAGCCCCTTCATTTTACTGATGAGGAATTGAGGTTCAAGGACAGTAGGTCTCCTGCAGAGAATAAATGGGGGTGTTGTGCCTCTTCACTGACTAGTTGCACTGAACAGGGATCCCCTATGACCAAAATCATCACTTCCTTACCACGAAGAATTTGTAGACGAAGGTGGAGAAAGGTTGTTTTCTTGGAATATTTAACAGAATATTTGTTCTTCCCTCAAGACTGATCCAGAAAAAGATTTGAAGAAATCATCTCTTATCTGTTTATCAGCTGCAGAATGCTTAGAGCTTTGAAAGTCAACCCGTTAACAGCAATGATTAGAGAAGTAACAGCTATGGCATCTCCCAGTCACCATGTGCTAAGCTGAGCTAGGTGCCTTTTATACATTATCTAATTTAATCCTCACAACCACCCCATGAGGAAAGCGCTCCTGTTATCCCAGTTTTACCAAAAACTAAAGCTCAGAGACGTTAAGTAACTAGCCCAAACTCACAGAATAAGTGGCACTGCTAAGAGTTTGAATCTGAACAGTCTGATTCTAGAGCAGGGCTCTGCCAACTATAGCCTGTTAAACAAATCCAGCCCACGACCTACCTATGTAGATACAGTTCCACTGCGACACAGCTGAGCTCACCCCTTCCTCTACTGTCATGGCTGCTTTTGAGCTACAACGGCAGAGTTGAATAACTGCAACACGGATCATATTGCTGGCAAGGCCAAAAATATTTACTATCTTGCCTTTCAAAGAAAAAGTCTGCTGAGCTAGAGCTTGTACTCTTAACATTCTTTAAGAAATGTTTACTGGGTGCTTACAGTGTGCAGGGTACAGTTCTGAGTGCTCTGGAGGTTCAGCAAACAGACGGATAAAGCTCCCTGCCCTTGGGAAGCGATACCCCAAGACCTGCTGCCTCTTGATCAGATCTGCCTACATAATTTGTGGAGCCCAGTGCAAAATGAAAATGGGGGCCCTTTGTTAAAAAAAAATGTATTAGTAGTTTCTAGACGGCAGCAGCAGAGCCTTAAACCAACCACGGGGCTGTGTGGGATGAAGATGGCCCTGCTCCTTATATAGCCTTGCTGACATCGGTTGTGAAACTACTGTGCCCAAGAGAGCCTAGCACAGTAACCTTGAGGCATGAGGGAGGAAAACTATTCCTTCTGCACTTGTGGTCCTGGGCAAGCTCCTGGGATGGGGGAGAGGGCTGGGTGGCCATGCATATGGAGCACATACCATGAGAGTTCACAATATGCAAAGCTGTGCACCTTACACTTGGAAACATCAATTCACTGATCACCGTCCTTTTTTAATCAATACTTTTGTAGCCGTCATTTGTTAGATTACATAAATGCTGAACAATTTAGTTTTCACGTTCTGATTTAATCAATTATCTTATAATAGGATAATGAAACAACTCAATTTTCAGTTTCCATAATTGTCTATTTCATGAGGTACTTGAAGTGAGCATTTCTAAAGCATTTTCTGAGACGCCTTTCCAGTGCCCAAGAGATTCTTCTGGGGTCCCTCAAAGGGTGGGGATCTCATCAACCTAGTCTGAAATGGGGGACAACATTAAGAGGGTAGTTCAAAGCCCCACCTCTGGAGTTTAAATCCTGACTGTACCATTTGTTAGCACTGTGACCTTGGGCAAGTTTCTTAACTCTGTGTGTCTCAGTCTCCTCAGCTGCAAAGTAGGATTTGAAATAGAATCTACTCTTAGGGATGCCGTGAGGATTAAGCGAACTGAAATGCTTGAAATGCTTACAACAATATTTGGAAAATGATGAATACTGCATAAGTTTCATCATGATCATCATCATCATCATCATCATCATCATCATTTCCTGTGGACGGAACTAAAAGAAAGAGATTATAAACTACAACATCTATCTAGGCCTGTGTAAGTCAAAAAGGTATAAATGGAAATGAGTAAAGTTGATATTTTAAAATAGAGTGATGGGCAACATCTATACTGAAGAACGTACAGATGAATGTACAGATGTGTACCGAAGAATGAGGGTCTAAAGGACCATCAACCACTCAGCTTTATAGCCAGTTGCTGGCACGTCCAGGACTATTCTTGGAAAGCCAAAAATCTAGCTATCTGCAGGAAATCTCCCAAGTTTTCAGTGTTGACAAAGAATTCAATTTCACTTAAATACCCTGGGCAGGTCAAACAACATCTAACCTCATCCTCTAGTCAAACATTTTATGAGCTTTGCTTTGTAACATCCATCAGATTTTCAAAGGAGTGTGAGCTCCAGAAAAGATCAGTGGACAAATCAACATTTCTCAGCCGAGGGCACACCGTTCTCTTTGGGAAGGCCTAATGAGACGGTGTGGAGCTCTGCATCCAAAAGGACACCAGGGCAATGGGGGCAACAGGTGAGAAGGGAAATACAACTTGCTCTCTTCAAGGCAGTCATTTCTACGGCCAACCTCAGAACCAGCTCAAACTAGCTTTTAACACGAGGGAGCTTAGAGTTAATGCACTTTCCTTTCTATAACAAGTTCGGCTTTCTCTGCCTGATTTCCTAGCTGGCGTCTTCTCTTCCCTCTTTCACTATCAAAAGCAACTTAAGAACAAGTTGTAATTTAATCTGAATGTAGGTCAGATATCTTCCACTGATTTTTATTTTGGAGGGTGAATGCAAGGAGTGGATTCCCTGTGTCCCCACCTTCAGTTTTAATATTTACTTCTGATAATTGAGGAAAAAAAAAAAGTCTTTGTCCTCTGGCTAAGGGAATTTATTCATCCATTTTGGGCCTCTCACTTCTAGCAATAGAAATGGAAGAGTAGTAAATCTCTTTGATAATTTGCTCTTGAAGGCAAGTTATTTGTATGACTTAATGCATACAAGGGATTTAAAGGCCTTAAATCCTAGCTGCCAGGGGATATTTTGAGGGAGTCACTCCACTTGCAGGATCCATTACAGGACTGGGCACACAAATTGAGTTCACGGAAAAGACTGAATATCTTGGAAGTGAACCCGAATGGTCGCCAATGTCCTCTGAAGATTTTTGCACTGCTGCCATCTGAACTGAGTAGTGGCCTATATGGTTCCCTGTCTCACAACAAGTATCACAATTAAAATACAAGGACCATAATAACCTAATACTACTTTAATCATCTATTTGCTCTCTTATGATTATATCTAAGGACTGATTCAAATGATTCAAGTATACAGGATTTGAATGGCATTTATTATTTTTTCATGTATTTTATGCCTATTTTCATTATATTGCCATGCTGCCTCCGTGAAAAATATAACAATACCCTCACAGTGACACTGAAACTCTAAAAGAAAAAGATTTAGGGTCAGGCATTTGAGAGAGTAACTATTACCTCGACTCTTAGCCAAGTACACTTTTCTCAGTAAATGAAACACACTCCTTTTTTCTTTCTTTGGAAACATTAAAATTCTCCCTGGTTATTCACATTTTTAACAGCCCCTTGTTGAACTCTATCAGCTCTACCTGACTCCCTCTCAGTATATCATTAGTGCAGACCTAATACATAACATTTGCCTATGTCTGCCAGTTGCCTACAGAATAATATCTAAACTCCCTACCAAACTTCAGAAGGCACTTTACCATCCACCCCGAGTCAACCTCTCCACCATAATGATCTCGCACATTTTCGTCTGTACCTCCTTCCAATCTAGCCATATTGATCTTCTCTCCATCTTTCTTTTTCTTAAGCTTCCCTAACTGGACTCTCTCACTAGCAGTCAAGTGCGTTATCTAATACATTCATAAATGAACTCGACTTTACTCAACTTCCCAAGTGCCTACCATACAAGGGTCTTAATCTTTTCCAGTTTGCCAATTATTTTTATTTTTCCTGAACATCAGCAGATGTTTAGTGTTTATGTAAATGCTTACTTATTAACACAAATTATTTCTACAGTTAAATAATGTTAGAAAATAAGTTCATTCTTTTAACCACTTGTAAGTGCTTCCTGCCCACACAGAAAAGTAAAATTATACCCTCTGGCTCCCAGCGGTCATCATTACCAATTACAAGGAATGCTATAATCCTTTGAAAGAAACTGTATAAAGGAAAATGAATCTTCTGAGTTGTTGTTTTTTCTTTGTAGCTTTACTTCTTAAGGGATATCTAGTTTCAAATGCATCCTTCCATCAATAGCTACTCTCCTTTTTTCTGTAGAATACTCAGCTAAGCGCTTGGCCAAAAAGAATAACGTGACTAACTTTTGCCCAGGATATATGAGCATGAGGATGCCTACAACGTCCGGCCATGTCATTAAAGGGAAAGGGTGTTTCTTTTTCCTTCTCATTTCCTCCTTCCTGGTAGGAATGCAGATATGTGGTGTGCCATCTTGATTCTTGCTGGTGAGGGCAATGTCCTCGGATGGGAGACAAGAGAGAATTAGTTTGGGCCCCGGATGACCTGTAGACAGAGACGCTCAGACCTTAGTGAGACAAAGATATACCTCCCTCTTGTGCTTATTTTGTTATTTTTGGTCTCTCTCACATACAGCTGTATTTATAACAAATACAGAAGTATCAATCCTTGTGAATTTCCACAGATTTTTCACATGCAGAATTCAGGAAGCAATAACTTTCTAACGTGGTGACTTGTCTATGCCAATACTTTTCATCTTGGTGATTAAGAAGTGATTTGTTCAGTCATGCTCTTTTTTACCTCTAAGTCTAATTTCATTTCCCTTATCAGAGTCAGTTTCCATGTTATTAAACCACATTTAAGTTTTAAAGTCACACAACACTATGATTTTGAAGATAAGCATTAAAAAATGCTCCCTACCCACATTTCCTAATTGTCTCCTAGGTATGTGGCTTGTATAACACATAGGATTATTCTGTCCACAATAATATTGAGATACCTTCCAATCTCCCTGCTCATTTACCTTCACTCCAAGAAATGGTGGGCAACTGTAAAAGCTCAACAAAGCCCAAGAAATAAATGCAAGGAGATCGACAGATGGCACGCTAACTTTTATTCTCTAGAGTCCTTCTGCCTTTACTGTCAAAATCTGGATAACTGCTCGGAAAAAAAGAACGTCATGACAGGTAATTCCATGAGTACATATAATTCATCTTTTAGCGGAGGTCACAAAACCTATTTGAGAATCTCAAGAAAGCTATGGAAGCTGTATCCCCCAAAATGTACATATCAGTATACATATGTACTTAACATATAATTCTATGAAGTCGCGTCACAGACTTCTAGAAGGCCAGATGCGAATTCCAGAGTAAACACACAGACTTCACATTGCTATAAATGTCTATATCCATGTCTATTTCTATCACTATCTACATATTTGTCTCCTGGATTTTTAATAAACATAGCGTTTAATAAACTATTGTGTTCTCCTTCTCATCTCCACTTATGTATGATAATAAAGGTGATAAAAGCAACAAGAGGAGCAAAACTACCCGTACTGATAACATCCTACGCCCTAGATACTAAACAGTTTTAGTCTTGATCGTCAAAATAAGTCTCTTATAAAGGTGATTTATAGATGGCATATCTGAAGCATAGACAGTAGGTATCACTGATCAAAGGGCCTCCCATTACAAGTAACATATTTGAAACTAAAATCATTTAATATGGAGCCACAACTCAAAACTCCCTTATTATGTTGGATAAAATTAAGCCTACTAGTTAATTTCATCTCAAAAAAACTTTCAATTGAGGAATAATTTCCATGTTATACAATGTATAACATTTTAAGATGTTCTAAGATTTAATATTCATATAAGATTAAGATTCATGCTTATATATTTTGGAGATTAATCCTTGGTCCACTGATTCATTTGCAAATATCTTCTCTCATTCTAAGGGTTATCTTTTCGTCTTCTTTATGGTTTCCTTTGCTGTGCAAAAGCTTTTAAGTTTCATTAGGTACCACTTGTTTATTTTGTTTTTATATCCATTTCTCTAGGAGGTGGGTCAAAAGGGATCTTGCTGTGATTTATTTCATAGACTGTTCTGCCTATGTTTTCCTCTAAGAGTTTTATAGTGTCTGGGTTTACATTTAGGTCTTTAATCCATTTTGAGTTTATTTTTGTGTATGGTGTTAGGGAGTGTTCTAATTTCATTCTTTTACATGTACCTGTTCAGTTTTCCCAGCACCACTTAGTGAGGAGGCTGTCTTTTCTCCACTGTATATTCTTGCCTCCTTTATCAAAGATAAGGTGACCATATGTGCGTGGGTTTATCTCTGGGCTTTCTATCCTGTTCCATTGATCTATATTTCTGTTGTTGTGCCAGTACCATACTGTCTTGATTACTGTAGCTTTGCAGTATAGTCCGAAGTCAGGGAGCCTGATTCCTCCAGCTCCGTTTTTCTTTCTCAAGATTGCTTTGGCTATTCGGGGTCTTTTGTGGATCCATACAAATTGCGAAATTTTTTGTTCTAGTTCTGTGAAAAATGCCACTGGTAGTTTGATAGGGATTGCATTGAATCTGTAGATTGCTTTGGGTAGTAGAGTCATTTTCACAATGTTGATTCTTCCAATCCAAGAACATGGTATATCTCTCCATCTGTTTGTATCATCTTTAGTTTCTTTCATCAGTGTCTTATAGTTTTCTGCATACAAGTCTTTTGTTTCCTTAGGTAGCTTTATTCCTAGGTATTTTATTCTTTTTTTTGCAGTGGTAAATGGCAGTGTTTTCTTAATTTCTGTTTCAGATTTTTCATCAATAGTGTATAGGAATGCAAGAGATTTCTGTGCATTAATTTTGTATCCTGCTACTTTACCAAATTCATTGATTAGCTCTAGTAGTTTTCTGGGAGCATCTTTAGGATTCTCTATGTATAGTATCATGCCATCTGCAAACAGTGACACCTTTACTTCTTCTTTTCCAATTTGTATTCCTTTTCTTTTTCTTCTCTGATTGCTGTGGCTAAAACTGCCAAAACTATGTCGAATAACAGTGGTGAGAGTGGGCAACCTTGTCTTGTTCCATATCTTAGTGGAAATCGTTTCAGTTTTTCAGCAGTGAGATCGATGTTGGCTGTGGGTCTGTCATATATGGCTGTTAATATGTTGAGGTAAGTTCCCTCTATGCCTACTTTCTGGAAGGTTTTTATCATAAGTGGGTGTTGAATTTTGTGGAATGTTTTTTCTGCATCTATTGAGATGATCATATGGTTTTTCTCCTCAAATCTGTTCATATGGTGTATCACATTGATTGATTTCCATATATTGAAGAATCCTTTCATTCCTGGGATAAACCCCACTTGATCATGGTGTATGATCCTTTTAATGTGCTACTGGATTCTGTTTGCTAGTATTTTGTTGAGGATTTTTGCATCTATGTTCATCAGTGACATTGGCCTGTAGTCTTCTTTCTTTGTGACATCTTTGTCTGGTTTTGGTATCAGGGTGATGGTGGACTTGCAGAATGAGTTTGGGAGTGTTCCTCCCTCTGCTGTATTTTGGAAGCGTTTGAGAAGGATGGGTGTTAGCTCTTCTCTAAATGTTTGATAGAATTCGCCTGTGAAGCCATCTGGTCCTGGGCTTTTGTTTGTTGGAAGGTTTTTAATCACAGTTTCAATTTCAGTGCTTGTGATTGGTCTGTTTATATCTTCTATTTCTTCCTGGTTCAGTCTAGGAAGGTTGTGCTTTTCTAAGAATTTGTCCATTTCTTCCAGGTTGTCCATTTTATTGGCATAGAGTTGCTTGTGGTAATTTCTCATGATCCTTTTATTTCTGCAGTGTCAGCTGTTACTTCTCCTTTTTCATTTCTAATTCTGTTTATTTGAGTCCTCTCCCTCTTTTTCTTGATGAGTCTGGCTAATGGTTTATCAATTTTTTTTATCTTCTCCAAGAACCAGCTTTTAGTTTTATTGATTTTTGCTATTGTTTCCTTCATTTTTTTTTCATTTATTTCTGATCTGATCTTTATGATTTCTTTCCTTCTGCTAACTTTGGGGGTTTTTTGTTCCTCTTTCTCTAGTTCCTTTAGGTGTAAGGTTAGGTTGTTCATTTGAGATTTTTCTTGTTCCCTGAGGAAGGACTGTATTGCTATAAACTTCCCCCTCAGAACTGCTTTTGTTGCATCCCCTAGGTTTTGGGTCGTTGTGCTTTCATTGTCATTTGTTTCCAGGTATTTTTTGATTTCCTCTTTGATTTCTTCAGTGATCTCTTAGTTATTTAGTAGTGTATTGTTTAGCCTTCATGTGTTTGTGCTTTTTACACTTTTTTTTCCTGCTATTGATATTTAGTCTCATAGTGTTGTGGTTGGAAAAGATACTTGATACAATTTCAATTTTCTGGCATTTACCAAGGTTTGATTTGTGACCCAAGATACGATCTATCCTGCAGAATGTTCCATGAGCAGTTGAGAAGAAAGCATATTCTGTTGTTTTTCGATGGAAAGTCCTATAAATATCAATAAAGTCCATCTTGTTTAATGTGTCATTTAAAGCTTGTGTTTCCAATTTATTTTCAGTTTGGATGACCTGTCCATTGGTGAAAGTTGTGTGTTAAAGTCCCCTACTATGATTGTGTTACTGTCAATTTCCCCTTTTATGGCTGTTAGCATTTGCCTTATGTATTGAGGTGCTCCTATGTTGGGTGCCCAAATATTTACAATTGTTCTATCTTTTTCTTGGATTGATCCCTTGATCATTATGTGGTGTCCTTTTTCCCTTGTAATAGTCTTTACCTTAAAGTCTATTGTTTCTGACATGAGAATTGCTACTCCAGCTTTATTCCGATTTCCATGTGCATGGAATATGTTTTTCTATCCCTTCGCTTTCAGTCTTTATGTGTCCCTAGGTCTGTAGTGGGTCTCTTGTAGACAGCATATATATGGGCCTTGTTTTTGTATCCATTTAGCCAGTCTATGTCCTTTGGTTGGAGCATTTGATCCATTTACATTTAAGGTAATTATCAATATATATGTTCCTATTACCATTTTCTTAATTGTTTTGGGTTTGTTTTAGTAGCTCTTTTGCTTCTCTTGTGTTTCCTGCCAGGAGAAATTCCTTTAGCATTTGCTGTAAAGCTGTTTTGGTGGTGCTGAATTCTCTTAGCTTTTGCTTGTCTGTAAAGGTTTTAATTTCTCCATCGAATCTGAATGAGATTCTTGCTGGGTTGAGTAATTTTGGTTGTAGGGTTTTCCCTTTCATCACTTTAAATATATCCTGCCACTCCCTTCTTGCTTGTAGAGTTTCTGCTGAAAGATCAGCTGTTAACCTTATGGGGATTCCCTTGTATGTTATTTGTTGGTTTTCCCTTGCTGCTTTTAATAGTTTTTCTTTGTATTTAATATTTTTTTTTGCGGTATGCGGGCCTCTCACGGTTGTGGCCTCTCCTGTTGCGGAGCACAGGCTCCGGATGCGCAGGCTCAGGGCCATGGCTCACGGGCCTAGCCACTCCGCGGCATGTGGGATCTTCCTGGACCGGGGCACGAACCCATGTCCCCTGCATCAGCAGGCGGACTCTCAACCACTGCGCCACGAGGGAAGCCCTGTATTTAATTTTTGATAGTTTGATTAATATATGTCTTGGCATGTTTCTCCTTGGATTTTTCATGTATGGGACTCTCTGTGCTTCCTGGACTTGACTGAATATTTCCGTTCCCATGTTAGGGAAGTTTTCACCTATAATCTCTTTAAATATTTTCGCACACCCTTTCTTTCTCTCTTCTTCTTTTGGGACCTCTGTAATTCGAATGTTGGCGCTTTTAATGTTGTCCCAGAGGTCTCTGAGACTGTCCTCAATTCTTTTCATTCTTTTCTTTATTCTGCTCTGCAGCAGTTATTTCCACTATTTTATCTTCCAGGTCAGTTATCCATTTCTCTGCTTCACTTATTCTGCTATTGATTCCTTCTACAGAATTTTTAAGTTCATTTATTGTGCTGTTCATCATTGTTGGTTTGCTCTTTAGTTTTTCTAGGTCCTTGTTAAACATTTCTTGTACTTTCTCCATTCTATTTCCAGGATTTTGGATCATCTTTACTATCATTTGTCTGAATTCTTTTTCAGGTAGAGTATTTCCTCTTCATTTGTTTGGTCTGGTGGGTTTTTACCTTGCTCCTTCATCTGCTGCATATTTCTCTGTCTCCTCATTTTGTTTAATTTACTGTGTTTGGGGTCTCCTTTTCGCAGGCTGCAGGTTCATAGTTCCCGTTATTTTTGGTGTCTGATCGCAGTGGGTGAAGTTGGTTCAGTGGCTTGTGTAGGCTTCCTGGTGGAAGGGACTGGTGCCTGTGTTCTGGTGAGTGGGGCTGGATCTTGTCTTTTTGGTGGGCAGGGCTGCAGTCCGGTGGTGTGTTTTGGGGTGTCTGTGAACTTAGTATGATTTTTGGCGGCATCTCTGCTAATGGGTTGGTGTGGTGTTCCTGTGTTGGTAGTTGTTTGGCATGGGGTGTCCAGCTCTGGAGTGTGCTGGCCATTGGGTGGAGCTGGGTCTTAGCATTGAGACAGAGACCTCTGGGGGAGCTCTCGCCAATTTTTATTATGTGGGGCCGGAAGGTCTCTGGTGGTCCAATGTCCTGAACTCAGTTCTCCCACCTCAGAGGCTCAGGCCTGACACCAGGCTGGAGCACCAAGACCCTGTCAGATACATGGCTCAGAAGAAAAGGGGGAAAAAAAGAAAAAAAAATTAAAATAATAATAAATAAAAAAATAGTTAAAATAATAATAAAGAAGAAGAGAGCAACCAAACCAATAAACAAATCCACCAGTAATAAGAAGCGCCAAAAACTAAAGTAAGATAAACATAGAAATCAGAAACAAATCAGTCACAGACAGCAAACCCCAAGTCTGTAGTTGCTCCCAAAGTCCACCACCTACATTTTGGGATGATTTGTTGTCTATTCAGGTATTCCACAGGAGGCAGGCTACATCAAGCTGACTGTGGAGATTTAATCTGCTGCTCCTGAGGCTGCTGAGAGAGATTTCCCTTTCTCTTGTTTGTTCACATAGCTCCTGGGGTTCAGCTTTGGTTTTGTCCCCACCTCTGTGCATAGGTCACCCTCAGGCATCTGTTCCCTGCCCAGACAGGAGGGAGTTAAAGCAGTGGTTGATTAGGTGGCTCTTGCTCACTCAGGCCAGGGAGCGGGAGGGGTACAGTAGTCATAACTGGAATGTGGAGCGAGCCTTTGGCAGCAGGGGCCACCGTGATGTTGCATCAGCCTGAGGAGCACTGTGTGGTCTCCTGGGGAAGTTGTCCCTGGATCACAGGACCCTGGCAGTGGTGGGCTTCACGGGCTCCTGGGGGTGTGTGGCTAGTGACCTGTGCTTGCACACAGGATTCTCAGTGGCAGCGGCAGCAGTATTACCATTTCATGCCCATCTCTGGGGTCTAAGATGATGGCCGCAGCTTGCACCCATCTCTGGAGCTCACTTAGGTGGTGCTCTGCCTTCTTTGGGCAGACCGGGAAGGAATCCCCTCTCCTCATGCACCCTGAAACAATGGCCTCTTGACTCTTTGGCAGGTCCGGACTTTTTCCCAGACTCCCTCCCAGCTAGCTGTGGCGCACTAACCCCCTTCATGCTGTGTTCATGCCGCCAACCCCAGTCCTGTCCCTGGGATCTGAACTTCGAGGCCTGAGTCTCAGCTCCCAGCCCCCACCTGCCATGGTGGGTGAGCAGACAAGTCTCTTGGGCTGGTGAGTGCTGGTCAGCACTGATCCTCTGTATGGGAATCTCTCCATTTTTCCCTCTGCACCCCTGTTGCTGCGCTCTCCTCTGAAGCTTCCCCCCTGCCCACCCCCCATCTCCACCAGGGGCTTCCTAGTGTGTGGCAACTTTTCCTCCTTCACAGCTCCCTCCCAGAGGTGCAGGTCCCATCCCTATTCTTTTGTCTCTGTTTTTTTCTTTTTTTCTTTTGCCTCATCCAGGTACATGGGGATTTTCTTGCCTTTTGGAAAGTCGGAGGTCTTCTGCCAGCATTCAGTAGGTGTTCTGTAGGAGTTGTTCCACATGTAGATGTATCTCTGATGTATTTGTGGGGAGGAAAGTGATCTCCACATCTTACTCCTCTGCCATCTTGAAAGTCCCTCCCTGGATTATGTCTTTTTATTATTGATTTGTAGGGATTCTTTCTTTATAACACACAATATACACGAGCTATTTATATACAATGTTTCCTCCTAATTTGTGGCTTGCCATTCTGATGATCAGAACTTTTAGTTTTAACTAACTCAAATTTATCATTTTTTTTTCTTTTATAATTAGTTTTTTCTTTACAGCTTAAGAAAGCTTTGCTTACCCTAAGGTCATGCATGTATACTATTATGCGGGGGGGGTGTTTCCCTCTTTTTCTAAGAGCTTAATAGTTTTAACTTTTACATTTACATTTTTGATTCCGTTTAATATTTATGTATGCTTATTATTATTTTTTTAAATACAGATATACAGTTAAGAGATGTGGGTTGAAAGGACTTTCCTCACCCTATTGAATTATCTTGGGGCCTCTGTAGAAAATCAGTTGACATGTATGGGTCATAGCAGTTTGTGGACTCCTTATTCTATTTCACTGATCTCTTCTTCTAACCATATGCCAAGATGATAGTCTCTCAATTACTGTAGCTTTATAATAGGTCTTGAAATATGGGACTGTAAATCTTCTAAGAATAGTTTCCTGTATTAAGATTGTTTTGGCTACTGACTGTTCTAGGTCATTTGCATTTTCATACACATTTTAGAATCAGTTTTACGATCTCTGCACAAGAAAGTCTTGGGAGTGCAACTGGGATTGCACTTCATCTATAGATGGACTGGAGAACTGACATAGTGGTGTACCAGGGAAGCTGCTTCATATCTCATTCGTGTCTCATTTAGACCCATGAGGTCCAAATCAGCCACACCTGGTACCAGTCTGTACAAAAGGATTTAGATCAGGCAAGAACGTGTCAGCAGGGTATAGTCTTCTGCTTAAAGTAGAACTTATATCTACCTAAATAGCCATCCAGGAATGACTGTCTTTGATCTACTAAGTGATGACGGCTGAGGTGAAAGGAGACACAACCCCAATTGTGGATGCGAAGTTCACCTTCCTTAGAAGCCTTAAGGACACAGGAGCCAAAGGCTCTTGTAATAACTTCAGAGACATAGTTTCCAGGGCATATCAAGAGATATGTCACCTCACTAAGCAAAGCCCAAAGTTAAAGCTTTCCACCAGTAATTTATAAGGCGTCCCAGGCAGAGGCAATAAGCCTATTGCTTGGGGTTACAATTAACATACGGCTGATGTTTCACCTTTTTCACATTTCCAAGGGAGCAGAGCTAGGAAGCTTTGTAGAAGTCTCATAATTTTTGATTTCTAATAAACTTTCATTGTAGATGAACAGATGCAGGCACTGCTTTGAGAACAAATGCAGGTTTTAACAGAAGGAGAAAGGATTTTGTTAAAAATGCACTCAAAGACAAATTAGTAATATGAAATCATTCTAATTATGGGCAAGTTAAATTTCTCCAGTCATTTATAGCCTTTCACTTCTTTCAGCTATGTCTTGAAATCTTCAGGGTAACAGTCACATACATTGTTTTTTCAATTTATTATTAAGTAGTTTGTTATTTTGATGTTATTTCAAAAAAAAAAAGGCACTGACAATATAAGAAACTTACAAGTGAACAATTTCATTTACTACCACTGCAATTTGTATTTCCTCATATATCATAAGACCCCAAGTAATTGCTATTATTTTTGCTTGGAATAGTTAATTGTAATTTAAAGAATTTAAGAATAGGGCTTCCCTGGTGGCGCAGTGGTTGAGAGTCTGCCTGCTGATGCAGGGGACGCGAGTTCGTGCCCCAGTCCGGGAAGATCCCACATGCCGCGGAGCGGCTGGGCCCATGAGCCATGGCCGCTGAGCCTGCGCTCCGCAACGGGAGGGGCCACAACAGTGAGAGGCCCGCAAAAACAAAACAAAACAAAAAAAAGAATTTAAGAATAGAAAAAAATAGTGATTTTTATATACATTTACCTTTCTAGTGTTCTTCACTCCTTTCCAAAGATCAAAATTTCTATTAGGTATTATTCGCCTTATGCTTATAAAATTCGCTTTGTCATTTGCTCTAGTGCAAGTTTGCTGAGATTAATTCTCCCAATTTCCATGATCATTTTTGAAGTATACTGTATTAGTCAGGGTTCTCCAGAGAAACCGAACAATAGGATATGTGTACATAGGAGATTTATTATTAGGGATTGGCTCAAGCATTTATGGAAGCTGAGAAATCCCATGATCTGCCATCTGTGAACTGGAGGCCCAGAAAAGCTGGTGGTAGAATTCCAGTAAAAACCTGTAGGCCTGAGAACCAGGGAAGCCCAGCTCAAGTCCCAACACTTGAGAACCTAGAGAGGCCAACAGTTCAAGTCCTGCTCGGGTTCGAAGGCCTCAGAAGCAGAAGCACCAGTGTTTGAGGGCAGGAGATGGATATTTCAGATCCAGAAGAGAGCACAGTTCCCCTTCCCCCACCTTTCTGTTCTATTTGGGTCCTCAAGTAACTGCATAATGCCCATCCACAGTGCTCAGGATTCTAATGCTAATATTTTCCAGAAACACCTTCACAGTCACACCCAGAAATCACATTTTATCAGCTTTCTGAGCATCTCTTAGCCCAGTCAAGTCGACACATAAAATGAACCATCACAGATATTTCTTCTGGATCTAGAATTCAAGATTTGTGGGTTTTCTTACTTTTTTTTCTTTTCTTCTTTTCCAGTTCAGCATTTTAAGGACATTTTATTGTTTCTCACAAGAAGTCAGGCACCACTGATCATGTCTTCCTCTTTTTGTTTTTCTCATGTCTCTCTCCTCTCTGTCTACTTTCAATGTCTCATTTCCTTTGGTTTTCAGCAATGTGACCATGATATGCTTAGATATGATTTTCTTTTTCTTACCCTGCTTGAGGGTCAGTAAGATTCTTTGATTTGGAAGGTACTGTGTCCCTCATTTTAAAACCTTTTTGTCATTATTTATTCTAACACATGTTCAGCCTCTTTTCATCTCTCTTGCCATTTTGGAATCTAAATAGACATATATTTTGCATCTCGATATTATTTCACAGCTTTTTAAGGTTTTGCTCAGCTTCTTCAATCATCTGGGCTTCAGTTAGTTGATTCCTATTTGTCTTTCCTTAAGCTCATCGATCAAAGGATCTGTTAAGTCCAACATGCTGCTAATCCCATCTAATAAATTTGTGACTTTAAATATTGCATTTTTCAGTTCTAGGTTTCCATTTAGTCATTTTTAAGTGTTTCTGTATCTCTCCTGAATATAATATAATAAAACATCTAAGTGATATAGATGTCAGAACACCTAGATTGTAGAATATAGAGAGTATCTATGATTTTTCCCATCCCTCCATTCTCCTTCTTTTGGTAATTGTAGTTTTACTTTGGGGATGTCAACTACAAATTGGCACTTACCATTGACACTTGCCATCTACCTCTACAAGGATTAAATCAGGTGCCGCTACAGCCGCTGACCTTCAACATCTCCTGAAAGGAATTCAGGGTGGCGATCAGCAATGAGGCACTCTGTGCTCTGAGAAAAACTGGCAGAATGGCTCTTCAGATAGTTAGAGATTTTCAGGAGCTGATTTTATGAGCCCAGTTCTTGCATCTCCTCGTATCTAAAAAAGCACTAAATTCCTTCATGGTGACGTCTGCTCCTCGTGACTAACAATAACCCTCATGAGACCTTCTGCCAAAAAATATGTGCTTGATTGCATGTACTCTCCCTTTACCAAAATCACATATATTTTGACTTTCCCCCCCACCTCTTCGAAGGAGTTTCTCAGAGCTATCTGAAATGCTGTCTCCCAGGCTATAGTCCTCATTTTGCCCCAAATAAAACTTAACTCACAACTCTCCTGTTGTGTGTTTTTTTTTTTTTTTTTTTTTTAAGTTGACAGGGAGTTGTCTTTTTCCCATTTGATTCAGGCTTATGCTGCCTCAAAAGGCAATGAGTGACTTACATTCTCCTGAGCACATTGATTGGTTTAGGGCTGGGTTCATATTCCATTCAGAACCAATGAGACGTCATATGATTTTCTATAGGAATCCTGGGAAGGAGTTTCTTATTCTTGGAGAAGTTTAACCCAGGAGTCTGCAAAGTCTGGAACTGCTGAAACCACTTTGCTGCCATCATGAGATTATCAACTTCCTGGAGCCAATTTGAGCTAAGGATTGAAGATGTTCCAGGGGAAGTTGGATACACAACACCGAGCCTCAACTTTACCTATATTGCATGAGGCAATAAATACCATTTTACCTTAAGCCAATCGAGACTAGGCTACTGGTAGCTCTGTTATCAGCTGAATTTAGGCCAGAGGTTTGCAAATGATGTATTATGAAATGTGTCATAAATGAGTAAAAACTATGCTTGGATCTTAATCTTTCAGCCTTCAGGAAGGACAGAAACGGCCTAGAGTCACTGTAGGCCCTGGGCTGGTCAGCTTTAGCCACAATAGCCTCAAAAGGTTACCCAACTTTGTCATATGCATATCATCTTCCATTTGTGCCCTGCTATGAAAACGTTTGGAAAGCATTGCCTTAAGCGAGCCATTTAGTATGTCTAACTTCATTTTTATAATTTGAAAAATGAGCAGGATATCTTAAATGGATTTTTAACCTATGCCAATTTATGACTCCACATTGTCAATTTTGTCAGCAAAATTCCAATAGCAAAGTCCAAAACCATACTGTATAACCATGAGGAGAAATGGGTTATGTCAACACTGAAAGAAACAAATGGAAAGGCATAATTAACAAATGGAAAGACACTTCACACATAACCCTGGAACACACAGGGGCACTAGAAATGAGTCTGCAGAAAAATAATCCTATTCAATAAAATGGATCAGTGCCCTTCATCTGAAACCTAAATGGTTTGTAGCAGTGCCCAGTTTTAAGAAAATCCTACATCCCAAACTGCCAACTTGCCAAAATAGATACTGAGTATAAAAGCCGATGAACACTAAAGTTTCCATCACTTGACTAATACCCCCCAATTTTTAATAATTGTATTCACATGTGCAAAACAATTGTCTGAAGTCACAAAAAAAACCCCCAAAAATCAAGGCAACAGCATTCAAATAGTCTATTGCATAACGCAAGGCACAGTTTGAATCCACATTCAAATATCTGTCAGATATCTGTCAGATATCATAAAGAACGACGCACTGTATTAATGTTGCAAGAGATCTGAATCCGTCCTCTAGTCCAACTCTGCCATTTTAAAGATGAGAAAGACCATGCTAAATCTGATCATTTTCTGATGAATCAAATAAGTTCTTTGGTCATACTACCCTCCACCACGGTTGTCTAGTTTGAAGTGCACACCCTGTAAGAGATTGCATATTGTGAACCCTTGTGGTTCCTTGGGAAAGAAACAGCATGCCCTATTTCTCTGGACCATTTAGCTCTAGCCAGTCAGAGAACCATTATTTAAGTTAACATCTTTGTTTAATCTTCTTCTGATGCTAAGATACATCCTGCAGGGAATCAGATATAAAGATCGAGCACAAAACGTGGTTATGAGTTAACAGCTCAGTTGGTGGTACCTCTGGCTGTCCACTTTCTCAGAGATAAAGACGTTGTTTCCATCCCATTTCACTGAAGCTATAAAAAAGTTCCATAGGTTAAAAACCAAGGATTTCAGCAAGCAATACAGGAAAAAAACAGGTGTAATGATTGTCGCTATATGCCAGCACTGCTGGGAAACTTACTCCCAAGGCATGATGACAGAGCTGGGACCCTCAAAAGCTGGCAGATCTCTGAAATGTTCTCACACGCAGCACGCACATCTGTGCATAAACAGAGATCTGGAGAGGTGCCCTGGGAAGCTGGTGAGAGGAACCACGTGACTTACTCAGTTGGCAAATCTGAAGTGCCGCCAGCTTCCTACGTTCCCCATTTTTCATGCTGGCAGAGAAGGCTAGAATGGCTTTAGAAACTCAGGATCAACTCCTCATCTGTTCATGTCTTCACTCACCAGCTTACCCATGGGTGTAGTCTGTATTTAGCCCAGTCTCTAGCTCATAGTACGTAAACAATCTATCTTGATTGAGTATATTTAACACAAAAGTAAATAGCCTTGCCTTTAAGCTTTCCTTTTCCTTGCTTGAGCTCAGGTTTATGGGATGGTCTTATTCAGGAGTTTCACATTTTAAAAAAATTCCTAATTTAAACTCTAAAAAGCAACGTCCTCTATAGATAACCAATAATATCAATTATGAGTATTAAATGAATTGATATGTGTAAATTATTCAAAACAGGGCATGGCACATATGTAAGCATTAACAATTATTATAATCATAATTGTAATTATTACTGACTGCTATTACTATTACTATTATTATTCATATATTTGTAATCCATATAGATACCTTATTCACACTCCACACAGAAATCAAAATCAAACCTTTCTGATCAAATGAAGTCATGTCCTATGTTGTTCATTGATTAAGCCCCTCTCAAATTTCAGATTAAGGAAGGTCAACATTAAAGCAAACTTTGGCTGAATTACATTTTAATTAATCCAACAACCATCTACTGATTACTTATGTGCCAGGCACTGTGCTAAGAACCATTTGAGAGAGAATGAGTGAAGGAATAAGCAGTCTGAGGTGAGACTGAAATTTTCCTGAAAAGCAGGGGAAAAAAATCAACCGGAGTTTTTATTTTTATTTTTATTTTTTGAACATCCTGTATCAGTGTTAGAAGTGGGAGACCTAGGTTGCCAATGGATATTTCAGGTTTGAGGGCTGAGTGAGATACATGGTCCTTCTAACAAGCTAGATCTTCAGTATACACCAACGTTTAACCATATATTAGTAGGTACATATAATTATTAATTATCATATATAATTCCCTCATTCACATTTCAAATTACTTGAATGTCTTCTTACAAATATAAAATCTATTTCTGAGGTCACAAACTATAAGTCAGTGGGCTAAAATTAGTCCCAACGGATATATTTATTTGGTGCATCTTAAAATTGGGAGCTTTAAGATTTAAAAAATACTGTATGTCTAGATGCTTTAAAAAAAATTCCAGGATGTGGCAGTAGGGAGCCTACATGGCCACGATCAGCTGCATGGCCACAATAGCAGCTTCCTTATTTAGAAAAGGTTTGTCCTTTCCAGGGTGTCAGTGTCCCACTAATCACCCCATGAATGTGCATGCACTTAGCTCACTTCACTTCCTTATATTACTTGCTTGGTCCATAAAAGCATTGCAGGCTGTGACCTCTGCCCTATATCCATAGATTTCTAATATACTCCTAGAAGATTACGATGCACTGCAAAGTTAGTGAAGCTTCAGTTCAGGGCCTCTCACTAACACAGCTCCTTGCAAGGTCTTCTACTTAATTTTATATCGATATCAATAACGCTATCAGTATGGATATTTATTTTAGGAGACCGCCCACCACCACAAATGAGTTTGGGTTCCACACCACCTAGATCTGCCTCTGCTGTCTCTAAGAGACTGTCGAACCAGAATGAAAAACCAACCCACAAAAAAACAACCAAAAAACACACATGCTAAAAGACTGCTGCCATTCCTAACTCAAGGATGTTTGATGGAAATCCACTGAGAAGAGTAGATGTCTGCTCTTACTGGGCATTTTCTCTAGTAGAAGAAGGAGAATTAATTGATAAAGTGACAGAGTGTCTTTACTCAGTACACTTGTTAAAATCTGGGGGATTGCTTGCAGCCAAAAGTAATTGAAAATGTGTCAAAAGTTACAGCCAGGCTACTTGGTACAGTGTGTGATGCTCTGATTTCAGAAGTGCAGAACTAACTTGTAAATTAAAGCCTTGAGAGAAAACCCTGATGCTGAAAGAAGCAGCATAAGGCCTTAACTCCTGTGTCTCTTGCTCTCCAACCTGGGCTTTCAGAAAACCTGTTAAATGAACAGTATCTTTTCAGAGTCTTCAGGAAAATGTTCCAGATCAAAATGTTTCCCTCTAACCACAGTGCCCAGGGCCTGAAATTATGTTCTTAAGAGATGGTGGTGATGAGTTATGGACATTTAGGAGGATGTCTGTATTAGGAGGATGTCTGTAGAAACTGCAAGTGCTAGGAAGGGGGTCTCCCCAAGTAGAAACAGAAGGTTAAGTCTCAGGAAGGTTCAGCCTCAGTTGAACTCCACAAAATCTGGAAATCAAGCCAAAGAGTAAGAAGCCAAAATAAAGGCAGAAGTGACACAAGAAAGCCAGTAGCAGACTCCAGATCAGGGGTTCGGCAAACTACGGCCCACAGACAATTTGCCTGATTTTGTAAATAAAGTTTTATTGGAACAGCCATATCCTTTCATTCAGATACAGACCATGGCTGTATTTGCATTACAACAACAGACAGCAGTAGTTGTTACAGAAGCTGTGTGGTCCTTTGAGATAAAGTCTGCCCACAGAGACTCCTGTTCAGATCACTGTTTGGCTTGAATTTGGACAGGAAGGAGAAGGAACAGTGAGAGGAGAAAACTTCTTTTATTCAGAGCCTATTATATTCTGGATACTGTGCTACATGCCTGATGAAAGTAATTCATTTCATACTCACAATCACTCTATAAGGTAGGATTCATCATATTTTACCAAGGAGCAAACTATGGCATCAAGAAGAAGCAACTTTCCACACCATGTGAAGAGCACTGTGATTGACATCATCTTGATCCGATCCCATGGTGTGTGCAATATATCCCTTAATGCTGTGGGGTTGGATTTTGAAAGGAAGAAATGGGGTTTTATGGGTTTGTTCCTACCACCTGGAGTAGCGCCAAAATGCAAAGGATAGAAAAAAGAGTAATTATCTACCAGACATTCTGTAGGATTCCCAGAAAGGACTGCTTAAAGTTGAGGGTTTCTATTTTTTTTTTTTTTTTTTTTTTTTGCGGTACGCGGGCCTCTCACTGTTGCGGCCTCTCCCGTTGCGGAGCACAGGCTCCGGACGCGCAGGCTCAGCGGCCATGGCTCACGGGCCCAGCCGCTCCGCGGCGTGTGGGATCTTCCCGGACGGGGGCCCGAACCCGCGTCCCCTGCATCGGCAGGTGGACTCTCAACCACTGTGCCACCAGGGAAGCCCAAAGTTGAGGGTTTCTTAAGACAACTGCTAAACATCAACATCAGAAAAGGATGGGGCACAAGAGAAAGCTCAAAAGGGAAAGGACAGGGGCTTCAGGCTTCTGCTCAAATTCTGGGGCCGTCACTTAATGACCTAATGACTGTGACAAGGAGCCTCCTCTGAGCTCCAGTTTCCTCATCTGTGAATGCAGATAAGATACTATCCTCTGAAATGCATTGAGGACCAAATGAGTTAACTTTGGTCCTCACAGGCTGGTACATGAAGGAGCACTTAATTTCTTCCTTTGTTAAATTAACAGCATCAGTGCCCTGGGTCACTGAAGAAGGAAGAAGAAATAAGAGGCAGAGAGCTCCCTGTATCAGTTTACTGTTGCTGTGTAACAAACTGCCCCAAAGCACAGTGGCTTGAAACAGTATGCATGTATTGTTGCTCAGGAATCTGGGAGTGGTTTTGCCAATCTGGGTCAGGCATGGCTGACCTTTCAGGGCTGCATTGTGGGTCTGCAGTCAGCTGGGTCAGAGGCTGCGGCTCAATGTTCTAGGAAAAGCGTCACTCATCTGTCTGGTGGTCAGCTGGCTCTTGGCTGGGGCAAGTGTAGTAACTGAGCCATGGATCTCTTATCATCTACAAGGCCAACCTAAGCTTGTTGGTAAGGCATCTGGGCAGAGTTCCAAGACGGAAAGCAAAAGGAGGCAAGGCCTCTTGATAGCTTGATTGGAAACTAGCATATTGTCTATTTCCAACATATTCTAACGGTCAAAGCAAGTCATCAGGGCAGCCCATATTCAAGCAGTAGGAAAAATTCTCTCTCTTGGTAAGAGGTGCTATCAAGTCACATTGCCTGGAGCATGGACATAGGAAGGCGTGAAAAACTAAGACTACAATCAATCTAGCATGGCCCCTTCTTTTGAAAAAGGAGAAACAGTAATATTCACCCACATTTGTGGTAAAGATAAAATGAGACAAAGTATTTCAAAGATCTAGAGCATTGTTTGGCACATTCTTAGGCACTCAGTAAGTAAATCTTGGTACCTTTGCTGTACTGATCTAACTTATGCAATGTAATTCAATCAAACATTTTCTAAATAGGTTGTGTTTTTTCTTTCGAAGCAATTCTGAGCCCCACATATACTTAATTCAGGGTGAGGAACAAATTATATGCATGTTATATTCTTCTCATCTAGTTGAGAAACTATGAATATTATCCATGTAGGCAGTTCAAAAATAGGCTATGTTTCCGTTGTGAGTTGAATGCATTTGCATCTGTCCTGTGACACTTTAAATAGAGAAGAAAGATGAGGAATGTGCTGCCACTGGCTGTGAAGGATCTGCTTGGTGGCTAAGGTCAAACGTCTGTGGCTGTGGGTAGAACCCTGCATCACAGTCCTTGAGGACTGGAGACAAAGCCCGGTCAATATCTGAGCATCATGGGCAGCCCAGGAGTGCTAGTCAGTGCTGCCATCTCTATATGTGGTGGCCAAGTTACTAGGATAAACATCTCTTCAGAGAAGCTTAAGAAGCAAAAGACTCTGTACCCGCCCATGCACAGAGAATGCTGTACCAAATACAATGAGTGGCTTGGCTTACATATTAAGAGCTGAAAAATGCTATTTACAGGAGCAGAAAATTGCAGAGGCACCATGCATGAAGGACTATATACAAATAGCCAGAACATCCACATCTAACTAGAGAGGAAGGAAATCACTGGCCGCTCCTGCTGTTTACTGTCAGGTTGATTAGTAGTAATGAGCAAGGTAACACAGGTTTAAGGTGAAAAGCTTTAAAACCTGCCTTTCTAACTTCAAGACTAGAAACTCTAATAAGGGAGGTGCTTAGATACTAATTAGGTATCAACATGGATCTAGAGCGGGGTTGGCGGGACATAAATAAATATTATGAAGAGTTCAGTCTCATTGCAGGCAATAAAAAGAAAGATGAATGTCGTACTGCAGAGGCCAGTCCTAAGATGGGTCAAAGAAAAAAAAAAAAACTTTAATGAGTTTAATGAAAGAATCTTTGATCTGGCTCCTTTCAGGAATATTAAGGACTAAAGCAAAACATCATCTCTAATGGAGAGCATATGGTGGAAAGATGTCACAAATCTTTTCCTTATCTTGACAAACTATGTTAACAAATGATCCCTCAGTAATTATTTCGCAACCAAATAGTGTTTTGTAAACTAATGAACATTTCCTCAAAACGTAGAAAAATGATTATCTTTTGGTGTTGCCAGAAAAAAATATGTGGAGAATAGAACTTTTTCTTCCCCAGAGAAAGGTTATCACACCATGTCATGTAAAGAATCACCCTGAGATACTTGATACATGTGTCATTAATGGACATTTGTTGAACAGAGATTTTATGGAGTGCGTTCTTATGACCTAGGCTCAATGCTAAGTACTTTATGAACATTATCACAACCATACAAGGATCCTAATGACATGGGTACTCTTGTTACTGGTTAGGAAACTAGGCCCAGAGAGGTAACTAGCTCACCAGGAGGGGTGCTGCTGGTACATGGTAGGGACGGGGACCCAAACCGTGCAGCTGGAATTGACTTTAATCACTACCCTCCTTTCCCAAGTTGAAGGTAATTTTTTTTTTAATTTTTATTTTATATTGGAGTATAGTTGATTGAAGGTAATTATTATTACTAAAGAAGCAGGTATACTTTTTCTAATGCATCTCAGAATGCAAGTTAAGAGGTCAAATTTGGTTTTCATTTCTCAAAGTTATCTTATTTTTCAGACCTTTATTGAAGCATAATTTCTGCCTAAACATGACACAAAATTTCATTTTCCTAAACCCCATTGCTATTTGCTTCAGGATCCCTTTTCTTTGGCTATTATAAAGTTTTGTACTTTAAACACTGAAAATTGCGTTGCAGACATTAAAATATGGGGCAACTAAACGTAGGACCCATGGGTAGAAATTGCAGGAAGAAAACCTAACATGTTCCAAAGTCCTTAAAAATGCCATGAGCTGCTTTAGGATATGATAAATTGCTCATTGTGGGAAGTATTCAAGAAAACATGAGGTAGCCCCTCAAAAGGAATGTGGACCATTAGAAGGTATTAAATAACAGCTTGGGAGGGGATGGATTCAATGGCCTCCCTCCAGCCTAGAGGCTCCATGGAAACCCAGTCACTGGGTTTACTCACTGCAGTCTGGACTCATTTTGTAAAAGGAAGGCTCTGACTTGCTGAAAAGTCATGATATTTGTGAAAATGAAATAGAGCAGTTCTAGTCACTTGAGCCTTGTCTTTCCTCCAGGACAATGTCTTCCACGTAGTGGATACTCATTAAGTGCCCATTGCTCTATTGCTTGTAGTTGGTACAATTACCAAAAGAACATAGAGTCTTTCAAAGTTCGTGTTACAGATTTTTATTCTCCCTGCACAGACTAAGGTGGAAGACTTTAAGAAACATCACTTACAATAGCTGGTATGATGTGATATCATAATCATAACTTTATATTCTTCTATGAATCCTTAACCACACATTTTCCAGAAATTACAGCAGTGGTTCCTTCCCCCTATATTAGAGGATTAGTCACTGATGTTTAATCAGTGGAAGGATCATAATTAATCAAAGTGCCCATTTAGAAGAACTTGCCAGTGGTCAGGAAGACTTTTTAGCCTTCTGACAAATCTTATCTTGAAAAGCTGCAATAAGCAGATTAAATAAATTGGGCTTTCTCTATTCAAAATGTAATTCTCTAACTTCAATTACAAAGTTTTCCAGAATTCTAAACTAGGACATATATATTCTAGTCTCTATTTCAAGAACATATTATCAGATTCTGACGGAAAAAAAAAAAGGTCTGAACACAAACTTGGTAACAGCTTTAAATTTATTTAACACAATTATTTTAACATTACTCTCACTATAGCAGTGCAAATAAGAAAGAATCTGTATTCACACAGGCTCTTAATTTACTGAGCAAATCCCATTAGGGGACTCGTAAGTATCCATAAATATCTAGATTTCACTATCATCTGAAGATTCACAGAAAGGAGTCACCTAAAAGAGATCCTGAGAGGGCTAAGTCGAAAGGCCTGAGAGTTCATCCTAAGCAACCAGAATTGAGTCCATCAGGCCCTGAGTTAGAATCATAACTCTGCTTCTTAGTAGTTATATAACCTTCACCTGCAAAATGTTGCTAATAAAAGTAGCTACTGCAGTCATGTAGTTGAGTGGATAGACTGAATTATAACTTACAAAACACTCAACACAGTGCTTGGCACATGGTAAATGCCCCCAAATATTAGCTTTTCATCACATACTGTAAAAGAGCCCCACATCCATCTCTCAGGAATTACAAGGCATTCAAAGGGATGTTGACTGACTTACATCCCTGCCAAACAAACTGACTCTGAGAAACCTCTTTCCC